>NW_028225185.1:8842787-8885287 GCF_052327205.1 Somniosus microcephalus | reverse complement strand
TAGTCCTGTTAGAATTTTATAAGTTTCAATGAGATCCCCCTCTCATTCTTCTAAACTCCAGCGAGTATAAGCCCAATCGACCCAATCTCTCCTCATACGTCATTCCTGCCATCCCAGGTACCAGTCTGGTGAATCTTCGCTGAACTCCTTCCATGGCAAGAACATCCTTCCTCAGATAAGGCGACCAAAACTGCACACAATACTCAAGGTGTGGTCAAGATTTTAAACATCTCGATCAGATCACCACTCACTCAGACTCTTCTATACTCAGAGGAATACAAGTCAAGTTTATGCAAGTCAAGTAATTTAACCCTCTGAGCCCCAGAGGACATAGACAGGCTGTTGGAATGGCGGACACGTGGCAGATGAAATTTAACGCCGAAAAGTGCGAAGTGATACATTTTAGTAGAAAGAATGAGGAGAGGCAATATAAACTAAAGGGTATAATCCTGAAGGGGGTGCATGAACAGAGGGACCTGGGGGTATGTGTGCACAAATCATTGAAGGTGGCAGGGCAGGTTGAGAAAGCAGTTAAAACTGCTTACGGGATCCTGGGCTTCATAAATAGAGGTATAGAGTAAAAAAAGTGTGGAAATTAAGATGAACCTGTATAAAACACTGGTTCGGCCCCAACTGGAGTACTGTGTCCAATTCTGGGCACCACACTTTAGGAAGGATGTGAAGGCCTTAGAGAGGGTGCAGAAAAGATTTACGAGAATGATCCCAGGAATGAAAGACTTCAGTTACGTGGAGAGACTGGAGAAGCTGGGATTGTTCTCCTTGGAGCAGAGAAGGTTGAGAGGAGATTTGATCGAGGTGTTCAAAATCATGAGGGGTCTGGACAGAGTAGATAGAGAGAAACTGTTCCCATTGGCGGAAGGGTCGAGAACCAGAGGACACAGATTTAAGGTGATTGGCAGAAAAACCAAAGGCGACACGAGGAAAAACTTTATTACTCAGCGAGTGGTTAGGATCTGGGATGCGCTGCCTGAAAGGGTGGTGGAGGCAGACTCAATCGTGGCTTTCATAAAAACCTAAGAACGTAAGACAGTGGGAGCAGGAGTCGGCCGCCCCCTTGCTCGCCCCGCCCCCTCGCTTGTCCCGCTCCCCCGCTCGCCCCGCCCCCCCCGCTCATCTGCCTCCTCTCGCCTCCCCCTCGCTCCTACCCCTCTCCTCCCCTTCCCCCCTCTCTTCCCCCCTCTCTTCCCCCCTCTCTTCCTCCCCCTCTCCTCCCCTTCCCCCCTCTCTTCCTCCCCCCTCTCCTCCCCTCTCTTCCCCCCTCTCTTCCCACCCCCTCTCTTCCCCCCCCCTGTCTCTGCCCCCCCCCTCGAGCCTGCTCTACCATTCAATAAGATCATGGCTGATCTGATCTTGGCCTCAACTCCACTTCCCTGCCCGCTCCCCATAACCCTCGACTCCCTTATCGTTCAAAAATCTGTCTATCTCCACCTTAAATATATTCAATGACCCAGCCTCCACAGCTCTCTGGGGAAGAGAATTCCAAAGATTCACGACCCTCTGAGAGAAGAAATTCCTCCTCATTTCCGATTTAAATGGTCGACTCCTTATTCTGAAACTGTGCCCCCGAGTTCTAGATTCCCCCACGAGGGGAAACATCCTCTCTGCATCTACCCTGTCGAACCCCCTCAGAAGGGATTTCAAAAGGCAATTGGATAAGTACCTGAAGGAAAAAAATTGCAGGGCTACGGGGACAGGGCAGGGGGAGCGGGGCTGGCTGAGGTGCTCTTGCAGAGAGCCGGCACGGGCTCGACGGGCCAAATGGCCTCCTTTTGTGCTGTAACCATGATGGAGAGAGAGAGGAAAGTTGTGAGCTCCACTGTGAAGTTCTGACAGTGGACACTATGGGGTCGATTTTCAGTGTGCCTTGGAGTCGGGATTGGAGGCATGTGGGGGGTTAAATTCCTGAATTCAGGGGTCCCGACACCATCCCGCCCAAAACCCGCCTCCACGTAAGTTTTAGGGGCGGCGGGTACCCGCCCCGCACTGGGACCCGCCAACCCGAGGCAGGAAGGGATTAGTGCCAATGAACTGCCTGTTAACAGGCAGTTTTTAGCCTAATCCCTATTTTGAGGGGTGTCGTGTGGGATTCCCGATGGCTCCAAACCACGCCAAGTTAGAGCAGGCGGGCCACCGGGTTGAAGGACTTGGAGGGGTCGCGATGTCGGTGTTCCGGTGAGTGATGGGTGCATGAGTGCAAAGGTAAGTGTGTTTGGTGTGTCTAAAGTGTGTAAAGAAGTTTAAATTACCTGTACTTACCTTAACAGCCTTTCTTCCTCGAGGCGTCGGGAGTCCATCACTCAGCCGGCACTGAAAGCTGAATGGCTGCGAGCTGTCAAAAGTGACAGCCTTCAGCTTTCAGTGCCGGTGAGAGTTCTAACTGAGTCTGTGTAGAGCGACTCAGGTTAGAAGTCAGACTGTCAGTGTTTGACAGCTTCAAACAGCTGTGACACGCTGATATTTCATCTGTCATCACCTCTTGACAGATGAAATTTCGGTCTGTGACGTCACCTGTTGCCGGGCGGCCCTTAATTGGCCTGCCGAGCCTGCTGGGCGGGCTCAACAAGGTCAATCAAGGGAAAATCGCGTCAATTGGCCGGACGTCGATGGAGGCGGGACTAAAACCCGAAAGTTGTAGTCCCGCCTCCTTCCCAACTGCTGAATGAAAATCCAGCCCATATGTCCCTATGTTACACTGAGACTTGAACAGGAGACTATTGCAGGGCTGTGGGGAAAGAGCGGGGGGGAGTGGGACTGATTGGAGAGCTCTTTCAAAGAGCCGGCACAGGCACGATGGGCCGAATGGCCTCCTTCTGTGCTGTGCGATTCTATGGTTTTGCTTCTGTGAGAAAGCTAGGTGGAGTGCTAAGGTTTCCGTAGAGCGGGGCAAGACCAGGACTAGAAAAAAATAGTGGGAGAGGAGAGAAGGTCGGCCAAGGGGTCATGAACGGGTGATGCCAAGTTTGGCTTCTACATTGTAGGATGGATAACTGAGCACAGGTGTGGGGACCTGCACCTTCCGGAGCCCAGGTAGCTCCATCTAATATTAGAAACAGAAAAAAGCTGGAAACGCTCGGCAGGTTGCGGCAGCATCTGTGGAGAGAGAAACAGAGTCAACGCTTCAGGTCGATGACCCTTTCGTCAGAACTGGAAAAAGTTCGAGATGTAACAGATTTTAAGCGAGTGCAGGGGGAGGGGAAAGGAGCGCTGGGGAGGAAAGAACAAAAGGGAAGGTCTGTGATGAAGAAAGAAAGACTTGGATTTATATGATAGCAAAATACTGCAGATGCTGGAAATCCAAAATAGCAACAGAGAATGCTGGAAAAACTCAGCAGGTCAGGCAACATCCGTGGAGAGAAATTTGAGTTGACGTTTCAGGTCGAAACCCTTCTTCAAAACTGGAAAGAAAATAAAAAGATCGAAGGCAAAGCTGCGATCGAACAAAAGAAGAAAAGGAGACAATAAAAGGTATTAGAAGCCAGATGAGATGGTAATGGGCCCGTGGATATAGCGCCTTTCACGACCACCAGATGTCTCAAAGCGCCTTGCAGCCAATGAAGTACTTTTTGAAGTGGAGTCACTGTCGTAAGGTGGGAAAGGGGAGAGATTAAATGACAAAAGGCATGATTGTAGAAGGCAAAAGGAGATAGTAACGGGACAAGTAAAGAAACAAAAGATGGGTCTAGAGGAGGTGTAAATGGGAATGGCAGAAACATCAACATCTTTTTTTAATTCATTCTCGGGATGTGGGCGTCGCTGGCGAGGCCGGCATTTATTGCCCATCCCTAATTGCCCTTGAGAAGGTGGTGGTGAGCCGCCTTCTTGAACCGCTGCAGTCTGTGAGGTGAAGGCCTTATTGCTTTTCGTAGCCGTTTGTTATAACTGAGTGTCTTGCTAGTGGCCATTTTGGAGAGTAGTTAAGAGTCAACCACATTGCTGTGGGTCTGGAGTCACATATACCCGGCCAGACCGGGTAAGGGCAGTAGATTTCCTCCCCTAAAGGACATTAGTGAACCAGATGGGTTTTTACGACAATCCGGTAGTTTCATGGTCACCGTTACTGATACTAGCTTTTTACTCCAGATTTATTTAATTAATTGAATTTCATTTCCCCGGCTGCCGTGGTGGGATTTGAACTCACGTCTCTGGATCATTAGTCCAAGCCTCTGGATTACTAGTCCAATGACATTACCGCTATGCTGCCATCTGAAAAAAATGGGGGGGGGGGGCAGAGGTTATGGTCTGAAACTGCTGAACTCGATGTTGAGTCCAGAAGGCTGTAAAGTGCCTAATCGAAAGACGAGGTGCTGTTCCTCGAGTTTACGTTGAGCTTCATTGGAACAGTGCAAGAGGCCGAGGACGGAGGGGTCAGAGTGGGAGTGGGGCGGAGAATTAAAGTGACAGGCGACCGGAAGCTCGGGATTACCCTTACAGACTGAACAGAGGCGTTCCTTATCTGAGGAAGGATGTTCTTGCCATGGAGGGAGTGCAGCGAAGATTCACCAGACTGATACCTGGGATGGCAGGAATGACGTATGAGGAGAGATTAGGTCGATGGGGCTTATACTCACTGGAGTTTAGGAGAACGAGAGGGGATCTCATTGAAACTTATAAAATTCTAACAGGACTAGACAGACTAGATGCAGAAAGGATGTTCCCGATTGCGGGGGAGTCCAGAACCAGGGGTCACAGTCTAAGGATAAGGGGTAAGCCATTTAGGACAGAGATGAGGAGGAATTTCTTCACCCAGAGAGTGGTGAACCTGTGGAATTCTCTACCACTGAAGGCAGTGGAGGCCAATTCATTAAATATATTCAAGAAGGAGTTAGATATACTTCTTAAGGCTAAAGGGATCAAGGGATATGGGGAGAAGGCAGGGACAGGGTACTGAATTTGGATGATCAGCCATGATCGCATTGAATGGCGGAGCAGGCTCGAGGGGCCGAATGGCCTCCTCCTGCTCCTATCTTCTATGTTTTTATGTTCTGCAAAAGCGGTCGCCCAATCTGCGTTTGGTCTCCCCAATGTAGAGGAGACTGCATCGTGAGCAGCGAACACAGTATACTAAATTGCGAGAAGTACAAGTAAATCGCTGTTTCAACTGGAAGGAGTGTTTGGGGCACCTGGACGGGGGGGGAAGGGCAGGTTTTGCATCGCCTGCGCTTGATGTCTGTCGGTGCAAGTGCGACTCTACAATGGGAAAAATGGTGCAAGGGTGCCACCTAAAGGTACGAACGAATGCCGACACCCAAATAAGTAGTGCAGGTCACAGAGGCAGCAAATTACTTAATTGTTGCTCCACCCAGGAAAAATCTGGAAAAGTATTACTTGCGATCCTTGTGCGGGTCGAGATGAAGATTTCCCACTCCACAAATCAGCGAGTTTGAAGGACAGGAGAAATTAATCCCTTCATCGAATCGGTTGACGTACTCTGTCCAGTTGCAATGAATACGCCCCTTGAAGGTTGCCTTGCAGGCGAAGTCCCAGGCTCTTTCACTCGTTTTATTACTGTATTGGCTAGAGGGGAAATAAATGGTTACAATTCGACATGGTGATTACAATTCAACACTGTGATTACAATCTGACACGATGATTACAATTCGACACGATGATTACAATCTGACACGATTAGAATTCGACACGATTACAATCTGACACGATGATTACAATCTGAGGCGATGATTACAATTCAACATGATTATTACAATTCGACATGGTGATTACAATTCAACACTGTGATTACAATCTGACACGATGATTACAATCTGACACGATGATTACAATCTGACATGATTACAATTCGACAAGATGATTACAATCTGACACGATTACAAACTGACATGATGATTACAATCTGAAACGGTGATTACAATTCGACACGTTGATTACAATTCGACACGATTACAATCTGACACGATGATTACAATCTGAACACGATGATTACAATTTGACACGGTGATTACAATTCGACACGATGATTACAATTCGACACGATTACAATCTGACACGATGATTACAATTCAACACGGTGATTACAATTCGACACGATGATTACAATTTGACACGATAATTACAGTTCGACACTGTGATTACAATTCGACACGATGATTACAATTCAACATGATGGGCCCCTTTCACTCACTTTACTCTAGCTGGGGTAACCCTGCCTTCTAATAACACCCGCTTCCTTCATCTCCTGGGCTGCAGGAAAAGGAGTTGGAACTGCACTGCGACCCAGCTTGCTCACATCCCACACATGGATGGGCCGTAATTGGAGGCACAGGGCTACAAAGGCCGAAAGTGAAAGAGAGGCAGGCTGTAAAATGACCCTACTCTGGCCTCTTGCGCATGGCCCACTCCCTTCGCTCCACCATTGGTGGCCGTGCCTGCAGCTGTCTGGGCCCCAAGCTCTGGAATTCCCTCCCTAAACCTCTCCGCCTCTCTCTAGCTCTCTCTTGTCCTTTAAGACATGCCTTAAACGCTACCTCTTTGAACGTAAGATGTAAGAGCAGGAGTCGGCCATACGGACCCTCGAGCCTGCTCCGGCATTCAATAAGATCATGGCTGATCATCAACCTGAGAACAATCACCTGTCCTAATACCTCCTTATGTGTCAGCCGTGGCCCAGTTGGGAGCCTCTGAGTCAGCAGGTTGTGGGTTCAAGTCCCACTCCAGAGACTTGAGCACTAAAATCTAGGCTGACACTCCCAGTACAGATGGAGCGCCGCACTGTCGGAGGGGCAGTACCGAGGGAGTGCCGCACTGTCGGAGGGGCAGTACTGAGGGAGTGCCACACTGTCGGAGGGGCGGTACTGAGGGAGTGCCGCACTGTCAGAGGGGTGGTACTGAGGGAGCGCCGCACTGTCGGAGGGGCGGTACTGAGGGAGTGCCGCACTGTCGGAGGGGCAGTACTGAGGGAGCACCGCACTGTCGGAGGGGCAGTACTGAGGGAGCGCCGCACTGTCGGAGGGGCAGTACCGAGGGAGCGTCGCACTGTCGGAGGGGCAGTACTGAGGGAGCGCCGCACTGTCGGAGGGGCAGTACTGAGGGAGCGCCGCACTGTCGGAGGGGCAGTACTGAGGGAGCGCCGCACTGTCGGAGGGTCAGTACTGAGGGAGCGCCGCACTGTCGGAGGGTCAGTACTGAGGGAGCGCCGCACTGTCGGAGGGGCAGTACTGAGGGAGCGCCGCAGTGTCGGAGGGGCAGTACAGAGGGAGCGCCGCACTGTCGGAGAGACAGTACTGAGGGAGCGCCTCACTGTCAGAGGGGCAGTACTGAGGGAGCGTCGCGCTGTCAGAGGGGCGGTACTGAGGGAGCGCCGCACTGTCGGAGGGGCAGTACCGAGGGAGCGCCACACTGTCGGAGGGGCAGTACTGAGGGAGCGCCGCACTGTCAGAGGGGCGGTACTGAGGGAGCGCCACACTGTCGGAGGGGCAGTACAGAGGGAGCGCCGCACTGTCAGAGGGGCAGTACTGAGGGAGCGTCGCACTGTCAGAGGGGCGGTACTGAGGGAGCGCTGCACTGTCGGAGGGGCAGTACAGAGGGAGCGCCGCACTGTCGGAGGGGCAGTACTGAGGGAGCGCCGCACTGTCGGAGGGGCAGTACAGAGGGAGCGCCGCACTGTCGGAGGGGCGTTACTGAGGGAGCGCCGCACTGTCGGAGGGGCGGTACTGAGGGAGCGCCGCACTGTCGGAGGGGCGGTACTGAGGGAGCGCCGCACTGTCGGAGGGGCGGTACTGAGGGAGCGCCGCACTGTCGGAGGGGCGGTACTGAGGGAGCGCTGCACTGTCGGAGGGGCGGTACTGAGGGAGCGCCGCACTGTCGGAGGGGCGGTACTGAGGGAGCGCCGCACTGTCGGAGGGGCGGTACTGAGGGAGCGCCGCACTGTCGGAGGGGCGGTACATGAAGGAGCGCCGCACTGTCGGAGGGGCGGTACTGAGGGAGCGCCGCACTGTCGGAGGGGCGGTACTGAGGGAGCGCCGCACTGTCGGAGGGGCGGTACTGAGGGAGCGCCGCACTGTCGGGGGGGCGGTACTGAGGGAGCGCCGCACTGTCGGAGGGGCGGTACTGAGGGAGCGCCGCACTGTCGGAGGGACGGTACTGACGGAGCGCCGCACTATCAGAGGGGTAGTACTGAGGGAGCGCCGCACTGTGTCAGAGGGGCAGTACTGAGGGAGCGCCGCACTGTCGGAGGGGCAGTACTGAGGGAGCGCCACATGGTCGGAGGGGCAGTACAGAGGGAGCGTCGCACTGTCGGAGGGGCAGTACTGAGGGAGCGCCGCACTATCAGAGGGGTAGTACTGAGGGAGCGCCGCACTGTGTCAGAGGGGCAGTACTGAGGGAGCGCCGCACTGTCGGAGGGGCAGTACTGAGGGAGCGCCCCATGGTCAGAATGACAGTCCAGTTTATGTGGCTCGGTGTCGGGTATTGCTCCTGTGAAGCGCCCTGGGAGGCTTTACTAGGTTATAGGCATCTATATAAAGCCAAGTTGATGTTGGTCTGTTACAAGTGCTGAAATAATAACAAACCAGCCATCACGAACGCAGTCCTAACCCACCGTTTTTCCCGATCCTGCTTTGCGCGTCGTTGAGTTCATTCGGACATAATTACCTCACAATTATGGAAATCGAACCCCCCCATGGGCAGACGTAGCTCATTGCCTGGTTCTCATCATTCAACCATCGTTTCTCTGCAAGAGACAGTAGGACATTCGGAATGAGTGGCGGGCTCGGGAGCTCTGGGGATGGGGGGCGGGGGGGAAATGGAGTTACGATCGGGGAAACCCGGGCCCACAGTGATTAGAAAGAGATATCGCGTTAAAACGGAGCAGCGCCGCCTTCTGACACGCTTTCAACTAGCGGCCCGCCTCTTGCGGCCAGACCGGTCACCCGCAATGTTCCCGTTAAGTTGTGCCGCCGCGCTCTGGAGTTCCGGCGCGGGCCGGCTCGCTCACTTGCCAAGAGAAGCAATCGCGTCTGCGCGGACTTCTGAATAGAAACATAGAAAAATAGGAGCAGGAGTCGGCCATTCGGCCCTTCGAGCCTGCTCCACCATTCAATATGATCATGGCTGATCCTCTATCTCAATACCATATTCCCGCTCTCTCCCCATACCCCTTGATGTCTTTTGTGTCTAGAAATCTATCGATCTCCTTCTTAAATAGATTCAGTGACTTGGCCTCCACAGCCTTCTGTGGTAGAGAATTCCACAGGTTCACCACCCTCTGAGTGAAGAAATTTCTCCTCATCTCAGTCCTAAATGTCCTACCCCGTATCCTGAGACTGCGACCCCTCGTTCTAGACCCCCCCCAGCCAGGGGAAACATGCTCCCTGCATCCAGTCTGTCTAGCCCTGTCAGAATTTTATACGTTTCAATGAGATCCCCTCTCATTCTTCTAAACTCTAGTGAATACAGGCCTAGTCGACCCAATCTCTCCTCATACGACAGTCCTGCCGTCCCAGGAATCAGCCTGGTGAACCTTCGTTGCACTCCCTCTATGGCAAGTATATCCTTCCTTAGGTAAGGAAACCAAAATTGCACACAGTACTCCAGGTGTGGTCTCACCAAGGCCCTGTATAACTGTAGTAAGACATCCTTGCTCCTGTACTCAAATCCCCTTGCAATGAAGGCCAACATACCATTTGCCTTCCTAACTGCTTGCTGCACCTGCATGTTTGCTTTCAGTGACTGGTGTACAAGGACACCCAGGTCCCTTTGTACATCAGCATTTCCCAATCTATCACCATTTAAATAATACTCTGCCTTTCTGTTTTTCCTACCGAAGTGGATAACTTCACATTTATCCACGTTATACTGCATCTGCCATGTATTTGCACACTCACTCAACTTATCTAAATCGCCTTGAAGCCTCTTTGCATCCTCCTCACAACTCACAGTCCCACCTAGTTTCGTGTCGTCAGCAAACTTGCAAATATTACATTTGGTTCCCTCATCCGAATCATTGATATATATATTGTGAATAGCTGGGGCCCAAGCACTTGTCCCTTAAAGGGACCACGCACCCCGAAATTTTTTTTAAATGGAACAATGGTCACCCCCACCCCTTGTCCCGTCTCCGTTGATACCGGAAGTGGCCGGGTTGGATCCCTGTTTCAGATTTTTAACATTTTAGGCTCCTGCCGATCCAGACCCAATTTTGATGGGTTATTTCTCCTCAGTTGGCTAAGTGTCTGAGCCACAAGGATTCCTGTCACCATGGCTACAAGTCTTCCAACCAAACTGAAGAGGAATTCTCTCCCTTTGCCTGGTGGCTGAGAGTACACAATGTGCTCAACAGGACACACTTGACTCCCCCCGCCCGCCCCCACCACCGCCCCCCCCTCCGCCGAGTCCAAGGAACACTGACACCAGCTGCGAACAGAGATACAAGAACTGAGCGTTCCTGGACAGTGCCCAGTACCTCATTTCTCATTGACTATCCCAACGCACTCTTGGCCTCCCTCCCACCATCCACCCCGCCCTAAACTTCAGCTCATCCAAGACTCAGCTGCCCCCGTACCCTAACTCGCTCCGAGTCCCGTTCACCCATCACTCGCTGTGCTCGCTGACCTACATTGGCTCCCGGTCCGGTAACGCCGCCATTTGAAAATTCTCATCCTCCAGTTCAAATCCCTCCATGGCCTCCTCGCCCACCTCCCTATCTCTGTAACCTCCTCCAGCCCCACAACCCTCCGAGATCTCTGCGCTCCTCCAATTCTGGCCTCTTGAGCATCTTCCTATTTTAATCGCTCCACCATTGGCGGCCGTGCCTTCAGCTGCCTGGGCCCCAAACTCTGGAATTCCCTCCCTAAACCTCTCCACCTCGCTCTTCTCCTTGAAGACGCTCTTTAAAACCTCCCTCTTTGACCCAGCTTTCACCTGTCCTAATATATCCTTATAGAAACATAGAAGATAGGAGCAGGAGTCGGCCATTCGGCCCCTCGAGCCTGCTCCGCCATTCAACGAGATCATGGCTGATCGTCCAAATTCAGTACCCTGTCCCTGCCTTCTCCCCATATCCCTTGATCCCTTTAGCCTTAAGAAATATATCTAACTCCTTCTTGAATATATTTAATGAATTGGCCTCAACTGCCTTCTGTGGTAGAGAATTCCACAGGTTCACCATTCTCTGGGTGAAGAAATTCCTCCTCATCTCTGTCCTAAATGGCTTACCCCTTATCCTTGGACTGTGACCCCTGGTGGTTATGTGGCTTGTGTCAAATTTACGCTCCTGTGAAGCGCCTTGGGACGTTTTACTACGTTAAAGGCGCTAGGTAAATGCAGGTACTTGTTGTTAACCAATCACTCCGAGCTATTGCTATTGACGCCGAGCTCTCTGTCTACCCCCATCACAAGTCTTTTTGGCTCTCATTTATTGATCCGACTGTGGTCTACACTTCTCTGCTCCAAAACCCCGGTTCTCTGAGTCAGTAGGTCATGGGTGCAAGTCCCACTCCAGGGACTTGAGTATAAAAATCCAGGCTGACACTCCCAGTGCAGTACTGAGGGAGCGCCGCACTGTCGGAGGGGCAGTATTGAGGGAGCGCCGCACTGTTGGAGGGGCAGTACTGAGGGAGCGCCGCACTGTCAGAGGGGCGGTACTGAGGGAGCGCCGCACTGTCAGAGGGGCAGTACTGAGGGAGCGCCGCACTGTCGGAGGGACAGTACTGAGGGAGTGCCGCACTGTCGGAGGGACAGTACTGAGGGAGCGCTGCACTGTCGGAGGGGCAGTACTGAGGGAGCGCCGCACTGTTGGAGGGGCAGTACTGAGGGAGCGCCGCACTGTCAGAGGGGCGGTACTGAGGGAGCGCCGCACTGTCGGAGGGGCAGTACTGAGGGAGCGCCGCACTGTCGGAGGGGGCACTACTGAGGGAGCGCCGCACTGTCGGAGGGGCGGTACTGAGGGAGCGCCGCATTGTCGGAGGGGCAGTACTGAGGGAGCGCCGCACTGTCGGAGGGGCAGTACTGAGGGAGCGTTGCACTGTCGGAGGGGCGGTACTGAGGGAGCGCCGCACTGTCGGAGGGGCGGTACTGAGGGAGTGCCGCACTGTCGGAGGGACAGTACTGAGGGAGCGCCGCACTGTCGGAGGGGCGGTACTGAGGGAGCGTTGCACTGTCGGAGGGGCTGTACTGAGGGAGCACCGCACTGTCAGAGGGGCGGTACTGAGGGAGCACCGCACTGTCAGAGGGGCGGTACTGAGGGAGCGCCGCACTGTCGGAGGGGCGGTACTGAGGGAGCGCCGCACTGTCGGAGGGGCAGTACTGAGGGAGCGCCGCACTGTCGGAGGGGCAGTACTGAGGGAGCGCCGCACTGTCGGAGGGGCTGTACTGAGGGAGCACCGCAGGGGCTGTACTGAGGGAGCACCGCACTGTCAGAGGGGCAGTACTGAGGGAGCACCGCATTGTCAGAGGGGTGGTACCGCACCGTCGGAGGTGCCGTCTTTCAGATGAGATGTTAAACCAAGACACCGTCTGCCCTCTCGTAAAAGATCCCACAGCCACAACTGGAACGATAGGTGTCCTGGCCCAATATTTATCCCTAAACCAACATCACTAAAAACAGATGATCCAGTCATTTATCACGTTGCTGTTTGTGGGAGCTTGCTGTGCGCAAATTGGCTGCCGCGTTGCCCACAGTACAACAGTGACCACACTTCAAAAAAAGTACTTCATTGGCTGTAAAGCGCTTTGGGACGTCCTGAGGTGGTGAAAGGCGCTGGAGAAATGCAGGCCTGTATAAATAATTAACGCAATTTCTTTCTTTGCTCAGGTTCCCGATAAAAAAAAATAGGAAACGATGAAGAGACTGGTACCTGGAGCCTCCGGCGGTGCCCCACCTCCGGCCAGGAGGAGAGAGAGGAGCACGAACCTCACGGCTGGCATTGAAGGGCTGGAACAGCAGGGAACAGGAACGAGGAGCGAGTCCGCAACCAAAGGCGTCCAGCCCCGCTCTATATGTGGCCCGGAGGCTGTCATGCAACAAGGTCGCAGGTGGGTACACACCTGTAGCCAGGTGGGCCTCCTCCCCCACCTCCTTCACCACCCCCCATCACACATGAAGCTTCCTTGAACACCATGCACTTTGGCAGTGTGCCAAAAGCTGAAAAGGTCGAAGGTTGAAGAAGCAGATTTTAGTATCGAAGCAACTGCGGCAAAAGGCAGGTCTCGAACCGCAGACAAATGTCCAACTTTACTTTCAATTTGAGGTAGTTGAACTCCAGGGCCATGCATCCTGTGGCAGGCCGAGGGAAAGGGACTGAGGCAGGGTGGGTTGTTCTTAACAATAACTTTCCAACTCTTCTGAGGCCCAGAAGCCAGCCCTCGACATTCCCCATTCTACAGCATAGAATCCGACAGCACAGAAGGAGGCCATTCGGCCCATCGTGCCTGTGCCCTGGCTCTCCGAAACATACATCTCCACTGTGTGTGAAACTATCTGTCAAGGTGAAGGTTGTTAGTCCATTCCAGGCACCCAGTGTCAGGATCGAACACTCACAGGTGCAGGCACCGCACGGGTTAGATACAGAGTAAAGCTCCCTCTACACTGTCCCATCAAACACTCCCAGGGCAGGTACAGCACGGGTTAGATACAGAGTAAAACTCCCTCTACACTGTCCCATCAAACACTCCCAGGGCAGGTACAGCACGGGTTAGATACAGAGTAAAGCTTCCTCTACACTGTCCCATCAAACACTCCCAGGGCAGGAACAGCACGGGTTAGATACAGAGTAAAGCTCCCTCTACACTGTCCTATCAAACACTCCCAGGGCAGGTACAGCACGGGTTAGATACAGAGTAAAGCTCCCTCTACACAGTCCGCATCAAACACTCCCAGGGCAGGTACAGCACGGGTTAGATAGAGTAAAGCTCCCTCTACACTGTCCCATCAAACACTCCCAGGGCAGGTACAGCACGGGTTAGATACAGAGTAAAGCTCCCTCTACACTGTCCCGTCAAACACTCCCAGGGCAGGTACAGCACGGGTTAGATACAGAGTAAAGCTCCCTCTACACTGTCCCAACAAACACTCCCAGGGCAGGTACAGTCTACAGTGCCAGTATAATTCCTCAACTGCTTTTTTGGTACACTTTGGAGTTATGGGTGCACAGTGCCCGAGAGTGACCAGTTTAATCAGATAATCATGGGCGGAGTGCCTGAAGTTCCAGTGCCAGGTGGCAATCAGGACTCGTAAAAGTAGCCCTTGTATTAAGAGGTGTGTCATAGTCCAGATTGTGTATGAAGTTTTACTATATGACTATTATAGCTGACGAGTTATCACATGTTCATTGTATGACTGTGTTACGAACATAAGAATTGGGAGCAGGAGTCAGCCATTCAGCCCCTCGAGCCCGCTCCGCCATTCAATAAGATCGTGGCTGATCATCGACCTGAATTCCACTTTCCCGCCCGATCCCCATATCCCTCGATTCCCCGAGAGTCCAAAAATCCATCGATCTCAGCCTTGAATATACTCAACGACTGAGCATCCACAGCCCTCTGGGGCAGAGAATTCCAAAGATTCACCGCCCTCTGAGTGAAGAAATTCCTCCTCATCTCAGTCCTCAATGGCCGACCCCTTATCCCGAGACTGTGACCCCTGGTTCTAGACTCTCCAGCCAGGGGGAAACAGCCTCTCAGCATTGACCCTGATATTGTATGATGTGTGTGTTGTGTCATGGCGTGGATTGTGTGGGACATGTGCATATTTTGACTGACATGTTATTCTGTGTGCATTGCATGACGTGCGGCGTGTGCGCTGCATGACGGGCGAGCCTGGCGTGCCCATGCCCGTGCCCTGCAAGGTGCCAATGATCTGGGATCTGGATGGAGGGGGTGATTGGTTGCTTGTCATGTGACCTGTGCACCCGGCGTCACGTGACCCCGGGCAGTGGCAGCCTGTGACGTCAGAGGAGCAGCAGCCGCCTTCTGACCGCCGCTCGGCTCCAGCCGGGGAGGAGCCGCCATCTTGTTTTCTTTTCTCTCTCCTCTCGCAAAAAACCACGGCGCCATGGACGCCTGGGCCCGCTTCGCGGCCCAGAGCCAGGCCCGGGACCGCGTATTCAGGTAAATCCCGACCATCAAAATCCCCCCTGCGTGCGGCTGGCACCGTACGCCTCGCCCTCTCCGTCTCCCTGCCGCGACCGCTAATGGCCGCTGTCCCCGGCGCCACAACCCAACGTGCTGGCGGCCGGGCTGGCACCGCCCCCTTTTCCGCCTCCGCCGACACCAATTGGCCGGTTTGCACAGCCGCAGGCGGGACCCTGTTGTCTGATTGGCCCAACGGCCTGTCACTCAATTCAACCCTGCCTTTGCTCCCCTCCCATCGCCATCATCAAGTTGGTGTGAGGCGCACTGGTGCAATTTTGCGCATTTGAACATTACACTGAGAGAGGGCTGTGTATCAGTGTTTCATGCAGTTTTAAATTGGCATTTCGATTATTATCTACTTGCATTATCTATAAATATGAATATTTAATTCATTATCTATAAATATAAATATCATCTATTGATGGTCCAGCTGCATGGATCATTAAAATGTCATGAACAGGTGTAGAAAATAATCTAAAATGTGACTGGAATGCTGGCCTTTATAGCTAGATGACTAGAGTACAAGGAGGTGGAAGTTATACCGCAGCTCCACAAAACCCTGGTTAGACCAGACCCGGAGTACTGCGAGCAGTTCTGGGCACCACACCTTAGGAAGGTTATTTTGGCCTTGGATGCAGATTCACCCTTCGTAGAAAGGAAGACTCGCATCTCTACAGCGCCTTTCACAACCACCAGACGTCCCAAAGCGCTTTACAGCAAATCAAGTACTTTTTTTTGAAGTGTAGGCACAGCTGCAATGTAGGATACTCCAATTTGCGCACAGCAAGCTCCCACAAATGTGATGAAGACCAGATCACTTGTTCTGGTGGTGTTGGTTGAGGGATAAATATTGGCCCCAGGACACCGGGGAGAAATAGTGGCCATAGGATCTTTTATGTCAACCCAGAAAGGGCCTCCCAGTTTAACGTCTCATCCGAAAGACGGCACCTCCAACAGTGTGGCGCTCCCTCAGTACCGCCCCTCCGACAGTGCGGCGCTCCCTCAGTACTGCCCCTCCGACAGTGCGGCGCTCCCTCAGTACTGCCCCTCCGACAGTGCGGCGCTCCCTCAGTACTGCCCCTCCGACAGTGCGGCGTTCCCTCAGTAGTGCCCCTCCAACAGTGCGGCACTCCCTCAGTACTGCCCTTCTGACAGTGCGGCGCTCCCTCAGTACTGCCCTTCTGACAGTGCAGCGCTCCCTCAGTACTGCCCCTCCGACAGTGCGGCGCTCCCTCAGTAGTGCCCCTCTGACAGTGCGGCGCTCCCTCAGTACTGCCCCCTCCGACAGTGCGGCGCTCCCTCAGTACTGCCCCTCCGACAGTGCGGCGCTCCCTCAGTACTGCCCCCTCCGACAGTGCGGCGCTCCCTCAGTACTGCCCCTCCGACAGTGCGGCGCTCCCTCAGTACCGCCCCTCCGACAGTGCGGCGCTCCCTCAGTACCGCCCCTCCGACAGTGCGGCGCTCCCTCAGTACTGCCCCTCCGACAGTGCGGCGCTCCCTCAGTACTGCCCATCCGACAGTGCGGCGCTCCCTCAGTACTGCCCCTCCGACAGTGCGGCGCTCCCTCAGTACTGCCCATCCGACAGTGCGGCGCTCCCTCAGTACTGCCCCTCCGACAGTGCGGCGCTCCCTCAGTACCGCCCCTCCGACAGTGCGGCGCTCCCTCAGCACCGCCCCTCCGACAGTGCGGCGCTCCCTCAGTACCGCCCCTCCGACAGTGCGGCGCTCCCTCAGTACCGCCCCTCCGACAGTGCGGCGCTCCCTCAGTACTGCCCCTCCGACAGTGCGGCGCTCCCTCAGTACCGCCCCTCCGACAGTGCGGCGCTCCCTCAGTACTGCCCCTCCGACAGTGCGGTGCTCCCTCAGTACCGCCCCTCCGACAGTGCGGCGCTCCCTGCACTGGAAGTGTCAGCCTGGATTTTTGTGCTCTAGTCTCTGGAGTGGGATTTGAACCCACGACCTTCGAACTGAGAAGCGAGATTGCTACCCACTGTGCCACGGCTGACACGATGAAAAAATTTTAATGAAAAATTAAGAAATTTATTATTTATATTTATAGAAACTTGCATTTCTCCAGCGCCTTTCACAACCTCAGGACGTCCCAAAGCGCTTTACAGCCAATGAAGTACTTTTTTGAAGTGTAGTCACTGTTGTAATGTGGGAAACGCGGCAGCCAATTTGCGCACAGCAAGCTCCCACAAACAGCAATGTGATAATGACCGAATCATCAGTTTTAGTAATGTTGAATTTATTTATGGGTAATAAATTCATTATTTATATTTACAGATAATGAATTATTTATATTTATAGGAACAGGAAATCATTCAGCCCCTCGAGCCTGTTCCACCATTCAGTGAGATCATGGCTGATCTACGACCTAACTCCATCTACCCGCCTTTGGCCCATATCTCTTAATACCCTTGGTTAACAGAAAACTACCAACCGCAGATTTAAAATTAACAATTGACCCAGCATCAACTATCGTTCGCGGAAGAGAGTTCCAAACTTCTACCACCCTTTGTGTGTAGAAGTGTTTCCTAATTTCACTCCTGAAAGGTCTGGCTCTAATTTTTAGACTCTGCCCCCTAGTCCTAGACTCCCCAACCAGCAGAAATAATTTCTCTCTATCTGTTCCCCTTAATATCCTGAAAACTTCAATCAGATCACCCCTTAACCGTCTAAATTCTAGGGAATACAACCCTAGTTTGTTTAATCTCTCCTGGTAATTTAACCCTTGGAGTCCGGGTATCATTCTGGTAAACCTACGCTGCACTCCCTCCAAGGCCAATATATCCTTCCTAAGGTGTGGTGCCCAGAACTGCTCACAGTGCTCCAGGTGTGGTCTAACAAGGGTATTCTATAGCTGCAGCTTGAATTTTACCCCCTCGTATTCTAGTCCTTCAGATATAGTATCAACCGTGGCTCAGTGGGTATCTCTCTCGCCTCGGAGTCAGAAGGTTGTGGGTTCGAGTCCCACCCCAGGGTCTTGAGCACAAAAATCTAGACTGACTCTCCCAGTGCAGTACTGAGGGAGCGCCGCACTGTCGGAGGGGCGGTACTGAGGGAGCGCCGCACTGTCGGAGGGGCGGTACTGAGGGAGCGCCGCACTGTCGGCGGGGCAGTACTGAGGGAGCACCGCACTGTCGGAGGGGCGGTACTGAGGGAGCGCCGCACTGTCGGAGGGGCGGTACTGAGGGAGCGCCGCACTGTCGGAGGGGCGGTGCTGAGGGAGCGCCGCACTGTCGGAGGGGCGGTACTGAGGGAGCGCCGCACTGTCGGAGGGGCGGTACTGAGGGAGCGCCGCACTGTCGGAGGGGCGGTACTGAGGGAGCGCCGCACTGTCGGAGGGGCGGTACTGAGGGAGCGCCGCACTGTCGGAGGGGCGGTACTGAGGGAGCGCCGCACTGTCGGAGGGGCGGTACTGAGGGAGCGCCGCACTGTCGGAGGGGCGGTACTGAGGGAGCGCCGCACTGTCGGAGGGGCGGTACTGAGGGAGCGCCGCACTGTCGGAGGGGCGGTACTGAGGGAGCGCCGCACTGTCAGAGGGCCAGTACTGAGGGAGCGCCTCACTGTCGGAGGGGCGGTACTGAGGGAGCGCCGCACTGTCAGAGGTGCCATCTTTTGGATGACACATTAAACCGAGGCCCCGTCTACTCTCTCAGGTGGACATAAAAGATCCCATGGCACTAATTGAAGAAGAGCAGGGGGAGTTCTCCCCGGTGTCCGGGGGCCAATATTTATCCCTAAACCAACATCACTAAAACAGATGATCTGGTCAGTATGACACTGCTGTTTGTGGGAGCTTGCTGTGCGCAAATTGGCTGTCGCGTTTCCCACATTACAACAGCGACTACACTTCAAAAAGTACTTCATTGGCTGTAAAGCGCTTTGGGACGTCCTGAGCTGGAGAAATGCGAATCTTTTTTCTTTTTCTTGTCACTGCATGAGAACATGCCTTTATCGGGCGGGGAGCCGAGATATATCGTTCGGGCGGGGGATCACTGTCGATACAGCTGGAGACGTAACCTGCTTTCATTCGCTGTGTTTCAGAGCTGCTCAGTATGCCTCTGCTTTGGTGGCTTACTCTCTACATAAGAGCGGGGCGAGTCCGGAGCTGGTTGTCCGCATCAAACAGCTGGAGGCTCACCTGAGCTTGGGACGCAAGTGTGAGTGTGACAATCTAAACCCGTCAGCAGCTCCTGGTCTCTTTTTTTTGTATTCATCAAGCTAAGGCATGTCAGTGCCGGGGAATGCAATGCTTCACGTTCCGGAGATCCCATTGGGACCATTACAGATCAGCTCTAACATGGGTTAGATACAGAGTAAAGCTCCCTCTACACCGTCCCATCAAACACTCCCAGGGCAGGTACAGCACGGGTAAGATACAGAGTAAAGCTCCCTCTACACTGTCCCATCAAACACTCCCAGGGCAGGTACAGCACGGGTCAGATACAGAGTAAAGCTCCCTCTACACTGTCCCATCAAACACTCCCAGGGCAGGTACAGCACGGGTTAGATACAGAGTAAAGCTCCCTCTGCACTATCGGAGGGGCCATCTTTTGGGTGAAATGTTAAACCGAGGCGCCGTCTGCCCTCTCGGGCGCGTGTTAAAGATAATGCGGCCACTTTTGGAAGTAGAGGAGGGGGAGTTCACACACACACACACACCCTCCCCCGGTGTCGTGGTGCCAACATTTATTCGTCCACCAACATCACTTCAAAAAAAACAAACACAGGTGATCGGGTCATTCGCACAATGCTGTTGGTGGGATCTTGCTGTACGCAAGTTGACTGCCGCGTTTCCGACATCACAATCACATTTCAACAAAAGCGCTTTGGTGGCTGCAAAGTGCTTTGGCACGGCCTGAGGTGGGTGGAAGGCGCTATAGAAATACAAATTGCTGCAATGTTGTTGTTTGTTTTTTGTCTCCGCTTTATTCCACACCAGTGTTTCGGCTGGGCAATTCGGCGGAGACCCTCGAGGCCGCCAAGCGGGCGATTCACCTGTCGGACCTGGTGCTGCGGTTCTGCGTCACCGTCGGCCACCTGAACCGGGCCATGTACTTCGGCTGCGATAACCTGCTGTGGGCCGGCAAGGTGGGCCTGGCCCCCAGACTGGACCAGGAGAAGTGGAGCCAGCGCTCGTTCAGGTAGGCCGGAACCCGTGCGTGTCACCGTCGGCCCTGCGGCGCGCTTCGCCCTCCACCCGCGCAGCGCAGGAGAGGGGCCATTCGGGCCCCCCGTCGCGTCTGGTCCCGGCCTCTTTGAACGAGCTGTCCAATTAGTCCCTCTTTGCCCATACCCCCCTCCACCTTTTTTCCTTTTAGAAACACAGAAGATAGGAGCAGGAGTAGGCCATTCGGCCCCTCGAGCCTGCTCCGCCATTCAATGAGATCATGGCTGATCATCCAAATTCACTACCCTGTCCCTGCCTTCTCCCCATATCCCTTGATCCCTTTAGCCTTAAGAAATATATCCAACTCCTTCTTGAATATATTTAATGAATTGGCCTCAACTGCCTTCTGTGGTAGAGAATTCCACAGGTTCACCACTCTCTGGGTGAAGAAATTCCTCCTCATCTCTGTCCTAAATGGCTTACCCCTTATCCTTAGACTGTGACCCCTGGTTCTGGACTCCCCGCCATCGGGAACATCCTTCCTGCATCCAGTCTGTCTAGTCCTGTCAGAATTTTATAAGTTTCAATGAGATTCCCTCTCATTCTTCTAAACTCCAGCGAGTATAAGCCCAATCGACCCAATCTCTCCTCATACGTCATTCCTGCCATCCCAGGTATCAGCCTGGTGAACCTTCGCTGCACTCCCTCCGTGGCAAGAACATCCTTCCTCAGATAAGGCGACCAAAACTGCACACAATACTCAAGGTGTGATCAAGTATTTATCCCATTTCCCTTTTGAAAGTTCCTAATGAATCTGCTTCCACCGCCCTTTCAGGTAGCGCGTTCCAGATCACAACAACTCGCTGTGTAAAGAAACATTCTCCTCATCTCCCCCTCTGGTTCTTTTGCCAATTTTCTTAAATCCGTGTCCTCTGGTCACCGACCCTCCTGCCACTGGAAACAGTTTATGAACATGAGAATTAGGAGCAGGAGTCGGCCATTCGGCCCCTCGAGCCTGCTCCGCCATTCAATGAGATCATGGCTGATCTGCGACCTCATCTCCACTTTCCCGCCCGATCCCCATATCCCTCGATTCCCCGAGAGTCCAAAAATCTCTCGATCTCAGCCTTGAATATACTCAACGACTGAGCCTCCACAGCCCTCTGGGGCAGAGAATTCCAAAGATTCACCGCCCTCTGAGTGAAGAAATTGCTCCTCATCTCAGTCCTCAATGGCCGACCCCTTATCCTGAGACTGTGACCCCTGGTTCTAGACTCTCCAGCCAGGGGGAAACAGCCTCTCAGCATCTACCCTGTCAATCCCCCTCAGAATCTTGTATGTTTCAATGAGATCACCTCTCATTCTTCTAAACTCCAGAGAGTATCGGCCCAATCTACTCAATCTCTCATCATAGGACAATCCTCTCATCCCAGGAATCAATCGAGTGAACCTTTGTTGCACCGCCTCCAAGGCAAGTATATCCTTCCTTAGATAAGATATCCTTCCTTAAATGTATCCTATGTCACAAAACTGTGCACAGTACTCCAGGTGTGGTCTCACCAAGGCCCTGTACAATTGTAGCAAGACTTCCTTACTTTTATACTCGAACCCCCTTGCAATAAAGACCAACATGCCATTTGCCTTCCTTATTGCTTGCTGTACCTGCATGCCAGCTTTCTGTGTTTCTTGCACGAGGACACCCAAATCTCTTTCGGCACCTTAAAGGTGAATGCAAGTTGTTGCCCGGTCGGTACAGGCAGCCGATGGGCTCTGGCTCCTTTGTAGGTGCCTCTGGCGTCAGTTCCGCAGCTGCCCGGGACCCCTTTACCGCAACCCCCCCCCCCCCCTTGCCCTCCCCCTTTGTTGAAGGGATGCAACTTGATCTTTGCCTCGTGTTCTGCCCGCTCGTGTCATTCTGACCTTGTGATTCGTCCCGCCTCCCTCCCCCCAGGTACTACCTCTTTGCCCTCATCATGAACCTGAGCCGCGACGCCTACGAGCTCAGCGTGCTGGCGGAGCGCGAGGCCCGGAGCCGCGGGAAAGCGGGCGCGGCGGAGGGCGACGGCAGCGGGGTCGCGGGCAGGGCGCGGCTGGGGCTGCTGTGCCGCGTGCTGCGGACCAACCCCCCCTTGCTGCTGGACATCCTGAAGAACTGCTGCGACCTCTTCATCCCTCTGGACCGGCTGGGCCTGCTCAAGACCAACGCGGGCGTGGTGGCCTTCTGCGGCTTATCTTCCTCCGTCCTCTCGATCCTCACCATCTCCCAGCCCTGGCTGAAGCTGAAGCCGTAATGCAGGCGAGGAGGCCAACTTGCTTGTCAATAAAAAAAAAGACGGGACCATACAGGGAACAAAAGACTGAATTTGTGTTCCTTTTATATTATTATTAATTAATAAAAAGGGAGTGAGTATTAACACAACTGTGTCAGCCAATGAGTTGGAGGCAGGGCGGGACGTGCTCGGGACTGTCATTTAATTGGCAAACAACAAACAGAGTCTACTTACTCAGCCAACAACAAACAGAGTCTATTTGCTCAGCAAACAACAGTCTACTTACTCAGCCAACAACAAACAGAGTCTATTTGCTCAGCAAACAACAGTCTACTTACTCAGCCAACAACAAACAGAGTCTATTTGCTCAGCAAGCAACAGTCTATTTACTCAGCCAACAACAGAGTCTGTTTGCTCAGCAAACAACAGTCTACTTACTCAAACCAACAACAAAGAGTCTATTTGCTCAGCAAACAACAGTCTATTTACTCAAGCCAACAACAAACAGAGTCTATTTAAACAGAGCCTCTACGAACTGCTGCAAAACAGAACTCGCGACCGAAACTGCAGCACAGTCTTCCGACAAAAGCAGGATTATTTCTCCAGCAAAATGCAGTGAGTGGGGGATGGTTTCAGGATATGAATTATGTGCGTAATTGCAACGTCGGAGTACCGGAGTTGAGGGAACTCCGCACTGGGAAAGCGGAGAGGGCGCTCTCGGGCCTGGGCACTTGGTGTCGGCATCGATCACAGCACGGGTTAAAAGCAGAGTGAAGCTCCTTTTTCTGGTCTAATGGTATCACTAAATTACCCCCCCCCACCCGCCGTGTCGTTCTCTGTGGACCGTTCCCAGTTACTTTGTGCCTCGGAATGATCGCTTCCCCCACCGCACCCCCCCCCCCGACCAATGCCAGTGTGAGATGGCTCCCATTTCCTGTGACCCGTTGTAAAGGACCTCCACACGTAAATCCCGAGGGGGAAACAGAACTGGCCGGTGGATTTCGGAAGCCAGTTACACTGCCGGTGCCCCCTGATGGTGAGATGAGGTCAACGGAATCGGAGGCTGCATCTGGGGTTGCTACAGCAGGGCGAGTGCTCCAGGCCAGAGTTCCTGCTCCTCATCGCTGTCCCATCAGGAATACAAATTCGGAAGAAAAGAAACCCGCCGACGTGGTCGTCATGCAGGGGGTTGGAATCGTCTGTGATGCCTGCGCCAGTCGAATAGCTCGCCGACTTCCATCACCCAAGCAGCCGCTCCGTCGATAGCGCCTTTGCGAGAGGGGATGCAGCAAAGCATTGCATGCACAGGTGCTGCCGTCTTATCTGTTGTTGATCGAAATGAAGGGGCCCAGCCTGTCTCCTCCTTCAGTAACTTGTGGCTCTTGTGTCCTTCGTGAACTGGGACACCTTGCCTCTTCTCTTCCATCTGCGGCAGCTCTGGATTCTTGGGTCATGAGTTGATTATTTGCTACAACAAACGAGATTTGTTTTTGAACGTTGTCAACCTCTCGCTCTCTTTCTCCCTGAACGCAAATGATTCCATGATTAAAATAACGATGACACTTTGTTTTAGTTTTTCATTAATGGGCTTGGGGTGAAATGCTAAATGGCTGAATTCTCCACTATTTTTCAGCAGTTCCTGTGTGTGCCTGAGTGCGTGCATGTGAAGACTTGCATATCTCCAGCGCCTTTCACCCCCTCAGGACGTCCCAAAGCGCTTCTCAGCCAATGAAGTACTTTTTTTGAAGTGTGGTCACTGTTGTAATGTAGAAAATGCGGCAACCAGTTGGCACACAGCAAGCTCCCACAGACAGCAATGTGATAATGACCAGATCATCTGTTGTTTAGTGATGTTGATTGAGGGATAAATATTGGCCCCCAGGACACCGGGGAGAACTCCCCCCCTGCTCTTCTTCCAGTAGTGGCCGCGGGATCTTTTACGTCCACCCGAGAGGGCAGACAGGGCATCGGTTTAATGTCTCATCTGAAAGAGGGCACCTCCGACAGTGCAGCGTTCCCTCAGTACTGCCCCTCCGACAGTGCGGCGCTCCCTCAGTACTGCCCCTCCGACAGTGCGGCGCTCCCTCAGTACTGCCCCTCCGACAGGGCGGCGATCCCTCAGTACTGCCCCTCCGACAGGGCGGCGCTCCCTCAGTACTGCCCCTCCAACAGTGCGGCGCTCCCTCAGTACTGCCCCTCCGACAGGGCGGCGCTCCCTCAGTAGTGCCCCTCCGACAGTGCGGCGCTCCCTCAGTACTGCCCCTCCGACAGTGTGGTGCTCCCTCAGTACCGCCCCTCCGACAGTGCAGCATTCCCTCAGTACTGTCCCTCCGACAATGCGGTGCTCCCTCAGTACCGCCCCTCTGACAGTGCAGCGTTCCCTCAGTACTGTCCCTCCGACAATGCGGTGCTCCCTCAGTACTGTCCCTCCGACAGTGCGGCGCTCCCTCAGTACTGCCCCTCCGACAGTGCGGTGCTCCCTCAGTACTGCCCCTCCGACAGTGCTGCGTTTCCTCATTACTGCCCCTCCGACAGTGCGGCGCTCCCTCAGTACTGCCCCTCCGACAGTGCGACGCTCCCTCAGTACTGACCCTCCGACAGTGCGGCGCTCCCTCAGTACCGCCCCTCCGACAAAGCGGCACTCCCTCAGTACCGCCCCTCCGACAGTGCGGCGCTCCCTCAGTACCGCCCCTCCGACAGTGCAGCATTCCCTCAGTACTGTCCCTCCGACAATGCGGTGCTCCCTCAGTACCGCCCCTCCGACAGTGCGGCGCTCCCTCAGTACCGCCCCTCTGACAGTGCAGCGTTCCCTCAGTACTGTCCCTCTGACAATGCGGTGCTCCCTCAGTACTGTCCCTCCGACAGTGCGGCGCTCCCTCAGTACTGTACTGGGAGTGTCAGCCTGGATCATGGGCTCAAGTCTCTGGAGTGCGACTCGAACCCTTTGGGACGTCCTGAGGCTGTGAAAGGCGCTACATAAATGCAAGTCTGTCTTACTGAGTAAATTGAAATGTTGCAGTGTTTAATTTCAGCCAGTAGATGGAGTGTGGCACCGTATGCAACAGCTAAACGTGACTGAATTGTAAAACACCACCATTCCAAGTTAATCCTTGACATTCTCCGATCTTGGTCAAATAAAGCCAACAACAAAAAGTAAATTACCCCCAGGCCCCCTCTTCTCTCCCTCCGCCGTGGCTCAGTGGGCAGCTCTCTCTCGCCTCTGAGTCAGAACGTCGTGGGTTCAAGCCCCCACTGCAGAGACTTGAGCACATAATCCAGGCCGGCACTCCCAGTACAGTGCTGAGGGGGCGCCGTACTGTCGGAGGGGCAGTACTGAGGGAGCGCTGCACTGTCGGAGGGGCAGTACTGAGGGAGCGCCGCACTGTCGGAGGGGCAGTACTGAGGGAGTGCCGCACTGTCGGAGGGGCAGTACTGAGGGAGCGCTGCACTGTCGGAGGGGCAGTACTGAGGGAGCGCCGCACTGTCGGAGTGGCAGTACTGAGGGAGCGTCGCACTGTCGGAGGAGGCAGTACTGTCGGAGGAGGCAGTTCTGAGGGAGTGCCGCACCGTCGGAGGGGCGATACTGAGGGAGCGCCACACTGTCGGAGGGGCGGTACTGAGGGAGCGCCGCACTGTCGGGCGATACTGAGGGAGCGCCGCACTGTCGGAGGGGCGGTACTGAGGGAGCGCCACACTGTCGGAGGTGCCGTCTTTCGGATGAGACGTTAAACCGAGGCCCCGTCTGCCCTCTAAGGTGGATGTAAAAGATCCCACGGCCACTATTGGAAGAAGAGCAGGGGGAGTTCTCCCCAGTGTCCTGGGGCCAGTATTTATCCCTCAACCAACATCACTAAAACAGATGATCTAGTCATTTATCACATTGCAGTTTGTGGGATCTTATTGTGCACAAATTGCCTGCCGCATTCTCCTACATTACAACAGTGACTACACTTCAAAATTCTTTCTTTTTATGTGGTTGATTTTTAATGCCCTCTGAAATGTGTATCTCTGTGCCTCTGTATCTCTCTGTGTCTGTGTCTCTATCTGTGTGCCTCTACCTCCCTCTTTACCTGTGTGTTTATCTGTGTGTGTGTCTCTCTCTCTCTGTCTCTATCTCTCTGTGTCCCTATCACTGTGTGCCATGTCACTCTATCTGTGTGTGTCTCGCTGTCTTGTATCTGTTGTGCGTGTGTCTTTGTGTGTGTGTGTCTGTCTCTATCTCTGTAAGAACATAAGAATTAGGAGCAGGAGTCGGCCATACGGCCCCTCGAGCCTGCTCCGCCATTCAATAAGATCATGGCTGATCATCGACCTCAACTCCACTTTCCCGCCCGATCCCCATATCCCTCGATTCCCCGAGAGTCCAAAAATCTCTCGATCTCAGCCTTGAATATACCCAACGACCAAGCCTCCACAGCCCTCTGGGGCAGAGAATTCCAAAGATTCACCGCCCTCTGAGTGAAGAAATTCCTCCTCATCTCAGTCCTCAATGGCCGACTCCTTATCCTCAGACTGTGACCCCTGGTTCTAGACTCTCCAGCCAGGGGGAAACAGCCTCTCACCATCTACCCTGTCAATCCCCCTCAGAATCTGATATGTTTCAATGAGATCGCCTCTCATTCTTCTAAACTCCAGAGAGTATCGGCCCAATCTACACAATCTCTCCTCATAGGACAGCCCTCTCATCCCAGGAATCAATCTGGTGAACCTTCGCTGCACCGCCTCCAAGGCAAGTACAGGAAACTTTGTGATATCCGGCACCGACGGGACCGAGCTGGTGCCGATCTATCAAAACTGCCGGACATACCAGCGTTAATGTTGAAGCATACGGAGCTTTTCATCTCCGTATCTGACAACAAACACTGTTGCTTAGCAACAGCTTCTAAACAGTCGGCCGGTACCTTGGAAGCGTCTCTGTAGCTTAGCAACAGCTTCAGAAAGACTTTCCAGAGCCTGACTGTTGAAAAAAAAAGCCACGAGAAGAAAAAAAACCTAACAAAACGGCTCCTGATTTTTGCCGGTGGCTCTAGCTTACCGGACACTTAGCCTCCAGATAACACAAAGTTTCCTGTATATCCTTCCTTAGATAAGGAGACCAAAACACTGCACAGTACTCCAGGTGTGGTCTCACCAAGGCCCTGTATAATTGTAGCAAGACTTCCTCACTCTTATACTCCAACCCCCTTGCAATAAAGGCCAACATGCCATTTGCCTTCCTTATTGCTTGCTGTACCTGCACGCTAGCTTTCTGTGTTTCTCGCACGCGGACACCCAAATCTCTCTGAACACCAACATTTGAAAGTTTCTCACCATTTAAAAAATATTCTGTTTTTCTATTCTTCCTACCAAAGTGAATAACCTCACATTTCCCCACATTATACACCATCTGCCACCTTACTGCCCACTCACTCAGTCTATCTATATCCCTTTACAGACTCTGTGTTCTCCTCACAGCTTACTGTCCCACCTAGCTTTGTATCGTCAGCAAACTTGGATACGTTACACTCGGTCCCTTCATCTAGGTCATTAATATAGATTGTAAATAACTGAGGCCCCAACACTGATCCTTGCGGCACCCCACTAGTTACAGCCTGTCAACCTGAAAAAGATCCGTTTATCCCTACTCTCTGTTTTCTGTCCGTTAACCAATCCTCTATCCATGCTATTATATTACCCCCAACCCCATGAGCCCTAATCTTGTGTAATAACCTTTTATGTGGCACCTTATCGAACGCCTTTTGGAAATCCAAATATACTACATCCACTGGTTCCCCTTTATCTACCCTGCTAGCTACATCCTCAAAAAACTCTTAATAAATTTGTCAAACGCCATTTCCCTTTCATAAAACCATGTTGACTCTGCCTAACCATGTTATGATTTTCTAAGTGTCCTGATACCACGTCCTTAACAATGGATTCCAGCATTTTCAGCTAACTGGCCTGTAGATCCCTGTTTTCTCTCTCCCTCCTTTCTTGAATAGCGGTGTCACATTTGCGACCTTCCAATCCACTGGGACCATTCTAGAATCTAGGGAATTTTGGAAGATCACAACCAATGCACCCACTATCTCTGCAGCCACCTCTTTTAGAACCCCAGGATGTAGGCCCTCAGGTCCAGGGGATTTGTCGGCTTTTAGTCCCATTAGTTTCTCTAGTCCTTTTTCTCTACTCATATTAATTACATTAAGTTCCTCACCCTCATTTGACCCTTGGTTCCCCACCATTTGTGTCTCTCTTTATCTCTGTGTGTCTCTGTCTCTCTGCCTCTGTGTGTGTTTCGTTATCTCTGTGTGTCACTGTATCTGTTGTGCATGTGTGTGTCTGTCTCTCTCTGTATATGTGTCTGTGCGTGTATATCTGTGTGTGTCTATCTCTCTGTATATGTGTGTGTGCGTGTGTGTCTGTCTCTGTATATGTGTGTGTGTATATCTGTGTCTGTCTCTATATGTGTGTGTGTGTCTCTGTGTCTATCTCTCTGTATATGTGTCTGTGTCTGTGTGTCTGTCTCTCTGTATACGTGTCTGTGTGCGTGTGTCTGTCTCTTCTGTCTATATGTGTGTGTCTGTGTGTATATATGTGTGTGTCTCTCTGTGTGTATCTGTCTCTATATGTGTGTGTGTGTCTGTTTGTCTCTGTCTATATGTGTGTGTGTGTCTATACGTGTCTGTGCGTGTGTCTGTGTGTCTCTGTCTATATGTGTGTGTGTATCTGTCTCTATATATGTGTCTCTGTGTGTGTGTCTCTCTGTCTATATGTGTGTAACCAAAAACTCCCATTCCTACTGGGGGAGGAGAGAAGATGTGTAACACTGGCGGCACACTATGTTACAGCTTGCCATGAACAGAGGGACAACCAGTAAACTAAGACAAGAATATATATAAACAAGGCGAAAATATATTTATAAACTCAGGGATATACCTGTTTATACACTGTATGAATGGAACCGCGTTTATGTGTTCAACCATAAATGTATTTTGATGCTTTGGCAACATAAGATGTACCTTATCATGCCAATAAAGCGATTTGTATTGTATTGTATTGTATTGTGTGTGTCTCTGTGTGTGTCTGTCTCTGTATATGTGTCTGTCTGTCTATATGTGTGTGTGTGTGTGTCTCTGTGTGTGTGTGTCTCTGTGTGTCTGTCTCTTTCTCTGTATATGTGTGTCTGTGTGTGTGTCTCTGTGTGTCTGTCTCTCTATATATGTGTGTGTGTGTCTCTGTGTGTGTGTGTCTCTCTCTCTGTGTCTGTCTCTATATATATGTGTGTGTGTGTCTCTGTGTGTGTGTGTCTTTCTGTATACGTGCATGTGTCTCTCTCTGTATTTACGCAGTGCGTGTCTCCCAATCTGATCGGTAACACGAACAGAGTCAGCAGCTGTGATCTGTTGAAAGCAGTAAACAGTTTGAGACTTTAAACCCTGACTGGGTGACAATAGATTCCATTGAGAAGCCGTCCCGTGTAGCAGCAGTGAGCGACAAATGTTTTCCTCCCCAGCAGCCTTAAAGCAGCTCGTTAATCTGTCTCGCTCGGACACACACGATTACAGAACAGTGGGCTCGAGTCAGCAGCTCCCATCTTGCGAAACATTTTTTGCCATTTTTTGGATTCAGATGAAACGAGAATCTCCGATGAACAAACTGCCATAGAGACTCGCTTCCCACTGGGGACGCTGTGGCTTTATATCAGGACCCTGTCACCCAGGGAGCTGGTTTAAGAGCAAGCGCTGATGCAGGGTCCTGCTCGCGTTACAGGTGGTAGCCCTGGTTCAGTGGGCAGCACTCTCTCGCCTCGGAGTCAGAAGGTCGTGGGTTCGAGTCCTGCTCCAGAGACTCGAGCACAACAATCCAGGCCCACACTCCCCGAGCCAATCAGCTCAGGCCTCACGCAATGCACAATGCTAACAATCCCCAATACCTCCCCAACTCCAACCTCTAACCCTAAACACTAAACCCTAACCTCTAACCCTAACAACAACACCCTGTATTTATACCGCACCTTTAACGTAAAACGTCCCACGGTGCTTCACAGGAACGTAAATCAGACAAAAAATTGACCCCGAGCCACAGAAGCAGATATTAGGGACAGGTGACCAAAACCTTGGTCAAAGAGGTCGGTTTTAAGGAGCGTCTTAAAGGAGGAGAGAGAGGCGGAGAGGTTTAGGGAGGGAATTCCAGAGCTCGGGGCCCAGGCGGCTGAAGGCACGGCCGCCAATGGTGGAGCGATGGAAATCGGGGAATGTTCAAGAGGCCAGAATTGGAGGAGCGCCGAGATCTCGGAGGGGCTGTGGGGGCTGGAGGAGGTTACAGAGATAGGGAGGGGTGTAGGGGCTGGAGGAGGTTACAGAGATAGGGAGGGGTGTAGGGCTGGAGGAGGTTACAGAGATAGGGAGGGGTGTAGGGCTGGAGGAGGTTACAGAGATAGGGAGGGGTGTAGGGCTGGAGGAGCTTACAGAGATAGGGAGGGGTGTAGGGCTGGAGGAGGTTACAGAGATGGGGAGGAGTGTAGGGTCTGGAGGGGGTTACAGAGATAGGGAGGGGTGTAGGGCTGGAGGAGATTACAGAGATAGGGAGGGGTGTAGGGCTGGAGGAGGTTACAGAGATGGGGAGGGGTGTAGGGCTGGAGGATGTTACAGAGATAGGGAGGGGTGTAGGGGCTGGAGGAGGTTACAGAGATAGGAAGGGGTGTAGGGGCTGGAGGAGGTTACAGAGATAGGGCTGTAGGGGCTGGAGGAGGTTACACAGATAGGGAGGGGTGTAGGGCTGGAGGGGGTTACAGAGATAGGGAGGGGTGTAGGGGCTGGAGGAGGTTACAGAGATAGGGAGGGGTGTAGGGCTGGAGGGGGTTACAGAGATAGGGAGGGGTGTAGGGCTGGAGGAGGTTACAGAGATAGGGAGGGGTGTAGGGCTGGAGGGGGTTACAGAGATAGGGAGGGGTGCAGGGGCTGGAGGAGGTTACAGAGATAGGGAGGGGTGTAGGGCTGGAGGAGGTTACAGAGATAGGGAGGGGTGTAGGGGCTGGAGGAGGTTACAGAGATAGGGAGGGGTGTAGGGCTGGAGGAGGTTACAGAGATAGGGAGGGGTGTAGGGGCTGGAGGAGGTTACAGAGATGGGGAGGGGTGTAGGGGCTGGAAGAGGTTACAGAGATGGGGAGGGGTGTAGGGGCTGGAGGGGGTTACAGAGATAGGGAGGGGTGTAGAGCTGGAGGGGGTTACAGAGATAGGGAGGGGTGTAGGGCTGGAGGAGGTTACAGAGATGGGGAGGGGTGTAGGGGCTGGAGTAGGTTACAGAGATAGGGAGGGGTGTAGAGCTGGAGGAGGTGACAGCGATAGGGAGGGGTGTAGGGCTGGAGGAGGTGACAGCGATAGGGAGGGGTGTAGGGCTGGAGGAGGTTACAGAGATAGGGAGGGGTGTAGGGGCTGGAGGGGGTTACAGAGATGGGGAGGGGTGTAGGGGCTGGAGGGGGTTACAGAGATAGGGAGGGGTGTAGGGCTGGAGGAGGTTACAGAGATAGGGAGGGGTGTAGGGGCTGGAGGAGGTTACAGAGATAGGGAGGGGTGTAGGGCTGGAGGAGGTTACAGAGATAGGGAGTGGTGTAGAGCTGGAGGGGGTTACAGAGATAGGGAGGGGTGTAGGGCTGGAGGGGGTTACAGAGATGGGGAGGGGTGTAGGGGCTGGAGGAGGTTACAGAGATAGGGAGGGGTGTAGGGGCTGGAGGGGGTTACAGAGATAGGGAGGGGTGTAGGGCTGGAGGGGGTTAGAGAGATAGGGAGGGGTGTAGGGCTAGAGGAGGTTACAGAGATAGGGAGGGGTGTAGAGCTGGAGGGGGTTACAGAGATAGGGAGGGGTGTAGGGGCTGGAGGAGGTTACAGAGATAGGGAGGGGTGTAGGGCTGGAGGGGGTTACAGAGATAGGGAGGGGTGTAGGGCTGGAGGGGGTTACAGAGATAGGGGTGTAGGGCTAGAGGAGGTTACAGAGATAAGGAGGGGTGGAGGGGCTGGAGGAGGTTACAGAGATAGGCAGGGGTGTAGGGCTGGAGGGGGTTACAGAGATGGGGAGGGGTGTAGGGGCTGGAGGAGGTTACAGAGATAGGGAGGGGCTGGAGGGGGTTACAGAGATAGGGAGGGGTGTAGGGGCTGGAGGAGATTACAGAGATAGGGAGGGGTGTAGGGCTGCAGGGGGTTACAGAGATGGAGAGGGGTGTAGGGGCTGGAGGGGCTTACAGAGATAGGGAGGGGTGTAGGGCTGGAGGGGGATACAGAGATGGAGAGGGGTGTAGGGGCTGGAGGAGGTTACAGAGATAGGGAGGGGTGTAGGGGCTGGAGGAGGTTACAGAGATAGGGAGGGGTGTACGGCTGGAGGGGGTTACAGAGATAGGGAGGGGTGTTGGGGCTGGAGGGGGTTACAGAGATAGGGAGGGGTGTAGGAGCTGGAGGAGGTTACAGAGATAGGGAGGGGTGTAGGGGCTGGAGGGGGTTACAGAGATAGGGAGGGGTGTAGGGCTGGAGGAGGTTACAGAGATAGGGAGGGGTGTAGGGCTGGAGAGGGTTACAGAGATAGGGTGGGGTGTAGGGCTGGAGGAGGTTACAGAGATAGGGAGGGGTGTAGGGGCTGGAGGGGATTACAGAGATAGGGAGGTGTTTAGGGGCTGGAGGAGGTTACAGAGATAGGGAGGGGTGTAGGGGCTGGAGGAGGTTACAGAGATAGGGAGTGGTGTAGAGCTGGAGGGGGTTACAGAGATAGGGAGGGGTATAGGGCTGGAGGGGGTTACAGAGATGGGGAGGGGTGTAGGGGCTGGAGGAGGTTACAGAGATAGGGAGGGGTGTAGGGGCTGGAGGGGGTTACAGAGATAGGGAGGGGTGTAGGGCTGGAGGGGGTTAGAGAGATAGGGAGGGGTGTAGGGCTAGAGGAGGTTACAGAGATAAGGAGGGGTGGAGGGGCTGGAGGAGGTTACAGAGATAGGCAGGGGTGTAGGGGCTGGAGGGGGTTACAGAGATGGGGAGGGGTGTAGGGCTGGAGGAGGTTACAGAGATAGGGAGGGGTGTAGGGGCTGGAGGGGGTTACAGAGATAGGGAGGGGTGTAGGGGCTGGAGGAGATTACAGAGATAGGGAGGGGTGTAGGGCTGGAGGGGGTTACAGAGATGGAGAGGGGTGTAGGGGCTGGAGGAGGTTACAGAGATAGGGAGGGGTGTAGGGCTGGAGGGGGTTACAGAGATGGAGAGGGGTGTAGGAGCTGGAGGGGGTTACAGAGATAGGGGTGTAGGGGCTGGAGGGGGTTACAGAGATAGGGAGGGGTGTTGAGGCTGGAGGGGGTTACAGAGATAGGGAGGGGTGTAGGAGCTGGAGGAGGTTACAGAGATAGGGAGGGGTGTAGGGGCTGGAGGAGGTTACAGAGATAGGGAGGGGTGTAGGGCTGGAGGAGCTTACAGAGATAGGGAGGGGTGTAGGGCTGGAGGAGGTTACAGAGATGGGGAGGTGTGTAGGGTCTGGAGGGGGTTACAGAGATAGGGAGGGGTGTAGGGCTGGAGGAGATTACAGAGATAGGGAGGGGTGTAGGGCTGGAGGAGGTTACAGAGATGGGGAGGGGTGTAGGGCTGGAGGATGTTACAGAGATAGGGAGGGGTGTAGGGGCTGGAGGAGGTTACAGAGATAGGAAGGGGTGTAGGGGCTGGAGGAGGTTACAGAGATAGGGGTGTAGGGGCTGGAGGAGGTTACAGAGATAGGGAGGGGTGTAGGGCTGGAGGGGGTTACAGAGATAGGGAGGGGTGTAGGGGCTGGAGGAGGTTACAGAGATAGGGAGGGGTGTAGGGCTGGAGGGGGTTACAGAGATAGGGAGGGGTGTAGGGCTGGAGGAGGTTACAGAGATAGGGAGGGGTGTAGGGCTGGAGGGGGTTACAGAGATAGGGAGGGGTGCAGGGGCTGGAGGAGGTTACAGAGATAGGGAGGGGTGTAGGGCTGGAGGAGGTTACAGAGATAGGGAGGGGTGTAGGGGCTGGAGGAGGTTACAGAGATAGGGAGGGGTGTAGGGCTGGAGGAGGTTACAGAGATAGGGAGGGGTGTAGGGGCTGGAGGAGGTTACAGAGATGGGGAGGGGTGTAGGGGCTGGAAGAGGTTACAGAGAATAGGAGGGGTGTAGGGGCTGGAGGGGGTTACAGAGATAGGGAGGGGTGTAGAGCTGGAGGGGGTGACAGCGATAGGGAGGGGTGTAGGGCTGGAGGAGGTGACAGCGATAGGGAGGGGTGTAGGGCTGGAGGAGGTTACAGAGATAGGGAGGGGTGTAGGGGCTGGAGGGGGTTACAGAGATGGGGAGGGGTGTAGGGGCTGGAGGGGGTTAGAGAGATAGGGAGGGGTGTAGGGCTAGAGGAGGTTACAGAGATAGGGAGGGGTGTAGAGCTGGAGGGGGTTACAGAGATAGGGAGGGGTGTAGGGGCTGGAGGAGGTTACAGAGATAGGGAGGGGTGTAGGGCTGGAGGGGGTTACAGAGATAGGGAGGGGTGTAGGGCTGGAGGGGGTTACAGAGATAGGGGTGTAGGGCTAGAGGAGGTTACAGAGATAAGGAGGGGTGGAGGGGCTGGAGGAGGTTACAGAGATAGGCAGGGGTGTAGGGCTGGAGGGGGTTACAGAGATGGGGAGGGGTGTAGGGGCTGGAGGAGGTTACAGAGATAGGGAGGGGCTGGAGGGGGTTACAGAGATAGGGAGGGGTGTAGGGGCTGGAGGAGATTACAGAGATAGGGAGGGGTGTAGGGCTGCAGGGGGTTACAGAGATGGAGAGGGGTGTAGGGGCTGGAGGGGCTTACAGAGATAGGGAGGGGTGTAGGGCTGGAGGGGGATACAGAGATGGAGAGGGGTGTAGGGGCTGGAGGAGGTTACAGAGATAGGGAGGGGTGTAGGGGCTGGAGGAGGTTACAGAGATAGGGAGGGGTGTACGGCTGGAGGGGGTTACAGAGATAGGGAGGGGTGTTGGGGCTGGAGGGGGTTACAGAGATAGGGAGGGGTGTAGGAGCTGGAGGAGGTTACAGAGATAGGGAGGGGTGTAGGGGCTGGAGGGGGTTACAGAGATAGGGAGGGGTGTAGGGCTGGAGGAGGTTACAGAGATAGGGAGGGGTGTAGGGCTGGAGAGGGTTACAGAGATAGGGTGGGGTGTAGGGCTGGAGGAGGTTACAGACATAGGGAGGGGTGTAGGGGCTGGAGGGGATTACAGAGATAGGGAGGTGTTTAGGGGCTGGAGGAGGTTGCAGAGATAGGGAGGGGTGTAGGGGCTGGAGGAGGTTACAGAGATAGGGAGTGGTGTAGAGCTGGAGGGGGTTACAGAGATAGGGAGGGGTATAGGGCTGGAGGGGGTTACAGAGATGGGGAGGGGTGTAGGGGCTGGAGGAGGTTACAGAGATAGGGAGGGGTGTAGGGGCTGGAGGGGGTTACAGAGATAGGGAGGGGTGTAGGGCTGGAGGGGGTTAGAGAGATAGGGAGGGGTGTAGGGCTAGAGGAGGTTACAGAGATAAGGAGGGGTGGAGGGGCTGGAGGAGGTTACAGAGATAGGCAGGGGTGTAGGGGCTGGAGGGGGTTACAGAGATGGGGAGGGGTGTAGGGCTGGAGGAGGTTACAGAGATAGGGAGGGGTGTAGGGGCTGGAGGGGGTTACAGAGATAGGGAGGGGTGTAGGGGCTGGAGGAGATTACAGAGATAGGGAGGGGTGTAGGGCTGGAGGGGGTTACAGAGATGGAGAGGGGTGTAGGGGCTGGAGGAGGTTACAGAGATAGGGAGGGGTGTAGGGCTGGAGGGGGTTACAGAGATGGAGAGGGGTGTAGGAGCTGGAGGGGGTTACAGAGATAGGGGTGTAGGGGCTGGAGGGGGTTACAGAGATAGGGAGGGGTGTTGAGGCTGGAGGGGGTTACAGAGATAGGGAGGGGTGTAGGAGCTGGAGGAGGTTACAGAGATAGGGAGGGGTGTAGGGGCTGGAGGGGGTTACAGAGATAGGGAGGGGTGTAGGGCTGGAGGAGGTAACAGAGATGGGGAGGGGTGTAGCGGCTGGAGGAGGTTACAGAGATAGGGAGGGGTGTACGGCTGGAGGGGGTTACAGAGATAGGGAGGGGTGTTGGGGCTGGAGGGGGTTACAGAGATAGGGAGGGGTGTAGGGGCTGGAGGGGGTTACAGAGATAGGGAGGGGTGTAGGGCTGGAGGAGGTTACAGAGATGGGGAGGGGTGTAGGGGCTGGAGGAGGTTACAGAGATAGGGAGGGGTGCAGAGCTGGAGGGGGTTACAGAGATAGGGAGGGGTGTTGGGCTGGAGGTGGTTACAGAGATAGGGAGGGGTGTAGGGGCTGGAGGAGGTTACAGAGATAGGGAGGGGTGTAGGGGCTGGAGGAGGTTACAGAGATAGGGAGGGGTGTAGGGCTGGAGGGGATTACAGAGATAGGGAGGGGTGTAGGAGCTGGAGGGGGTTACAGAGATGGGGAGGGGTGTAGGGGCTGGAGGGGGTTACAGAGATAGGGAGGGGTGTAGAGCTGGAGGGGGTTGCAGAGATAGGGAGGGGTGTAGGGCTGGAGGAGGTTACAGAGATGGGGAGGGGTGTAGGGGCTGGAGGGGGTTACAGAGATAGGGAGGGGTGTAGGGCTGGAGGAGGTTACAGAGATGGGGAGGCGTGTAGGGGCTGGAGGAGGTTACAGAGATAGGGAGGGGTGTAGAGCTGGAGGGGGTTACAGAGATAGGGAGGGGTGTCGGGGCTGGAGGAGGTTACAGAGATGGGGAGGGGTGTAGGGCTGGAGGGGGTTACAGAGATGGAGAGGGGTGTCGGGGCTGGAGGGGGTTACAGAGATAGGGAGGGGTGTAGGGCTGGAGGGGGTTACAGAGATGAGGGGTGGAGGGGCTGGAGGAGGTTACAGAGATAGGGAGGGGTGTAGGGCTGGAGGGGGTTACAGAGATAGGGAGGGGTGTAGGGCTGGAGGGGGTTACAGAGATAGGGGTGTAGGGCTAGAGGAGGTTACAGAGATGAGGGGTGGAGGGGCTGGAGGAGGTTACAGAGATAGGCAGGGGTGTAGGGCTGGAGGGGGTTACAGAGATGGGGAGGGGTGTAGTGGCTGGAGGAGGTTACAGAGATAGGGAGGGGCTGGAGGGGGTTACAGAGATAGGGAGGGGTGTAGGGGCTGGAGGAGATTACAGAGATAGGGAGGGGTGTAGGGCTGCAGCGGGTTACAGAGATGGAGAGGGGTGTAGGGGCTGGAGGGGCTTACAGAGATAGGGAGGGGTGTAGGGCTGGAGGGGGATACAGAGATGGAGAGGGGTGTAGTGGCTGGAGGAGGTTACAGAGATAGGGAGGGGTGTAGGGGCTGGAGGAGGTTACAGAGATAGGGAGGGGTGTACGGCTGGAGGGGGTTACAGAGATAGGGAGGGGTGTTGGGGCTGGAGGGGGTTACAGAGATAGGGAGGGGTGTAGGAGCTGGAGGAGGTTACAGAGATAGGGAGGGGTGTAGGGGCTGGAGGGGGTTACAGAGATAGGGAGGGGTGTAGGGCTGGAGGAGGTTCACTACACATACTTGGGCTTAAAAATCAGTTCTACGGGAAACTTCAAACTGGCTGTGAATGAACTGAAAGAGAAAGCAAGAAGGGCTTTCTATGCCATCAAAAAATCAATCCAAATAGAAATCCCAATTAGCATTTGGCTCAAAATTTTCAAATCAGTAATTGAACCAATTGCACTCTATGGCAGTGAGGTCTGGGGACCACTAACACAACAAGATTTTGCAAAATGGGACAAACACCCAATTGAGATCCTACATGCGGAATTCTGTAAAAGTATCCTCCGGACTCAAAGGAAAACAGTAAACAACGCATGCAGGGCGGAACTAGGCCAATACCCATTAATAATCACTATCCAAAAAAGAGCCACCAAATTTTGGAATCACCTACAAATGAGCAACCCCCAATGCTATCACTACGACGCCCTGAAATGCCAAGAGCTGACCATAAAGAAGAATACCCTCAGTCAACTAGTCCTGGGACTCAATAAAGTAACTAATAACAATACTAACAATAACCAGTCCCAGGACAGTGACAGGGTAACACAAAGAATTCGACCCAACACAATCGTCGCTAAGCAAAAGGAAAAATATCTGTCATATTGGGCAGAAACAACAAAAACCCAAAGCAAACTCAATTGCTACTTGGCCCTAAACAGACAATACAACATAGCTGATTACCTGACCATGGTAAAGGATAACAAACTGAGAAGAACCTTGACAAGGTACAGACTTAGCGAACATAGCCTAGCGATCGAAAAAGGCAGACACAGGCAGACCAGGCTGCCAAGAGAAGACAGGATATGCTCTCACTGCAGTCAGGGAGTAGTTGAGACAGAGATGCACTTCCTCACAGCCTGTGGAAAATATCAGGGCATCAGAGAGAATTTCTATCAAAAATTCTCACAAATATGCCCTGAATTCAGAAATCTGACTGACAACCAAAAACTCCCATTCCTACTGGGGGAGGAGAGAAGATGTGTAACACTGGCGGCACACTATGTTACAGCTTGCCATGAACAGAGGGACAACCAGTAAACTAAGACAAGAGTATATATAAACAAGGCGAAAATATATTTATAAACTCAGGGATATACCTGTTTATACACTGTATGAATGGAACCGCGTTTATGTGTTCAACCATAAATGTATTTTGATGCTTTGGCAACATAAGATGTACCTTATCATGCCAATAAAGCGATTTGTATTGTATTGTATTGTATTATTGTACAGAGATAGGGAGGGGTGTAGGGCTGGAGAGGGTTACAGAGATAGGGTGGGGTGTAGGGCTGGAGGAGGTTACAGAGATAGGGAGGGGTGTAGGGGCTGGAGGGGATTACAGAGATAGGGAGGTGTTTAGGGGCTGGAGGAGGTTACAGAGATAGGGAGGGGTGTAGGGGCTGGAGGGAGGTTACAGAGATAGGGAGTGGTGTAGGAGCTGGAGGAGGTTACAGAGATAGGGAGGGGTGTAGGGGCTGGAGGAGGTTACAGAGGTCGGGAGGGGTGTAGGGGCTGGAGGGAGGTTACAGAGATAGGGAGGGGTGTAGGGGCTGGAGGAGGTTACAGAGATAGGGAGGGGTGTAGGGGCTGGAGGAGGTTACAGAGATAGGGAGGGATGTAGGGGCTGGAGGAGGTTACAGAGATAGGGAGGGGTGTAGGGGCTGGAGGAGGTTACAGAGATGGGGAGGGGTGTAGGGGCTGGATGGGGTTACAGAGATGGGGAGGGGTGTAGGGGCTGGAGGAGGTTACAGAGATAGGGAGGGGTGTAGGGGCTGGAGGAGGTTACAGAGATGGGGAGGGGTGTAGGGCTGGAGGGCGTTACAGAGATGGGGAGGGTTGTAGGGGCTGGAGGAGGTTACAGAGATAGGGAGGGGTGTAGGGCTGGAGGGCGTTACAGAGATAGGGAGGGGTGTAGGTGCTGGAGGAGGTTACAGAGATAGGGAGGGGTGTAGGGGCTGGAGGATGTTACAGAGATAGGGAGTGGTGTAGGAGCTGGAGGGGGTTACAGAGATAGGGAGGGGTGTAGGGCTGGAGGGGGTTACAGAGATAGGGAGGGGTGTAGGGCTGGAGGAGGTTACAGTGATGGGGAGGGGTGTCGGGGCTGGAGGAGGTTACAGAGATAGGGAGGGGTGTAGGGGCTGGAGGAGCTTACAGAGATAGGGAGGGGTGTAGGGCTGGAGGGGGTTACAGAGATAGGGAGGGGTGTAGGGCTGGAGGGGGTTACAGAGATAGGGAGGGGTGTAGGGCTGGAGGAGGTTACAGAGATAGGGGTGTAGGGGCTGGAGGGGGTTACAGAGACAGGGAGGGGTGTAGGGGCTGGAGGAGGTTACAGAGATAGCGATGGGTGTAGGGCTGGAGGGGGTTACAGAGATAGGGAGGGGTCTAGGGCTGGAGGGGGTTACAGAGATAGCGAGGGGTGTAGGGCTGGAGGGGGTTACAGAGATAGGGAGGGGTGTAGGGGCTGGAGGAGGTTACAGAGTTAGGGAGGGGTGTAGGGGCTGGAGGAGGTTACAGAGATAGGGAGGGGTGTAGGGGCTGGAGGAGGTTACAGAGATAGGGAGGGGTGTAGGGGCTGGAGGAGGTTACAGAGATAGCGAGGGGTGTAGGGCTGGAGGGGGTTACAGAGATAGGGAGGGGTGTAGGGCTGGAGGGGGTGACAGAGATAGGGAGGGGTGTAGGGCTGGAGGAGGTTACAGAGATAGGAAGGGGTGTAGGGCTGGAGGAGGTTACAGAGATAGGGAGGGGTGTAGGGGCTGGAGGAGGTTACAGAGATAGGGAGGGGTGTAGGGGCTGGAGGAGGTTACAGAGATAGGGAGGGGTGTAGGGCTGGAGGACGTTACAGAGATAGGGAGGGGTGTAGGGGCTGGAGGAGGTTACAGAGATAGGGAGGGGTGTAGGGGCTGGAGGAGGTTACAGAGACAGAGAGGGGTGTAGGGGCTGGAGGAGGTTACAGAGATAGGGAGGGGTGTAGGGGCTGGAGGGGGTTACAGAGATAGGGAGGGGTGTAGGGGCTGGAGGAGGTTACAGAGATAGAGAGGGGTGTAGGGGCTGGAGGGGGTTACAGAGATAGGGAGGGGTGTAGGGGCTGGAGGAGGTTACAGAGATAGAGAGGGGCTGGAGGGGGTTACAGAGATAGAGAGGGGTGTAGGGGCTGGAGGAGGTTACAGAGATAGGGAGGGGTGTAGGGGCTGGAGGAGGTTACAGAGATAGGGAGGGGTGTAGGGGCTGGAGGAGGTTACAGAGATAGGGAGGGGTGTAGGGGCTGGAGGAGGTTACAGAGATAGGGAGGGGTGTAGGGGCTGGAGGGGGTTACAGAGATGGGGAGGGGTGTAGGGGCTGGAGGGGGTTACAGAGATAGGGAGGGGTGTAGGGGCTGGAGAGGGTTACAGAGATAGGGAGGGGTGTCGGGGCTGGAGGGGGTTACAGAGATAGGGAGGGGTGTAGGGGCTGGAGGGGGTTACAGAGATAGGGAGGGGTGTAGGGGCTGGAGGGGGTTACAGAGATAGGGAGGGGTGTAGGGGCTGGAGGGGGTTACAGAGATAGGGAGGGGTGTAGGGGCTGGAGGGGGTTACAGAGATAGGGAGGGGCTGGAGGGGGTTACAGAGATAGGGAGGGGTGTAGGGGCTGGAGGGGGTTACAGAGATAGCGAGGGGTGTAGGGGCTGGAGGAGGTTACAGAGATAGGGAGGGGTGTAGGGGCTGGAGGAGGTTACAGAGATAGGGACGGGTGTAGGGGCTGGAGGAGGTTACAGAGATAGGGAGGGGTGTAGGGGCTGGAGGAGGTTACAGAGATGGGGAGGGGTGTAGGGGCTGGAGGAGGTTACAGAGATAGGGAGGGGTGTAGGGGCTGGAGGAGGTTACAGAGATAGGGAGGGGTGTTGGGGCTGGAGGAGGTTACAGAGATAGGGAGGGGTGTAGGGCTGGAGGGGGTTACAGAGATGGGGAGGGGCTGGAGGGGGTTACAGAGATAGGGAGGGGTGTAGGGGCTGGAGGAGGTTACAGAGATAGGGGGGGGTGTAGGGGCTGGAGGAGGTTACAGAGATAGGGAGGGGTGTAGGGCTGGAGGGGGTTACAGAGATAGGGAGGGGTGTAGGGGCTGGAGGGGGTTACAGAGATGGGGAGGGGTGTAGGGCTGGAGCGGGGTTACAGAGATGGGGAGGGGTGTAGGGCTGGAGGGGGTTACAGAGATAGGGAGGGGTGTAGGGGCTGGAGGAGGTTACAGAGATAGGGAGGGGTGTAGGGGCTGGAGGGGGTTACAGAGATGGGGAGGGGTGTCGGGCTGGAGGGGGTTACAGAGATAGGGAGGGGTGTAGGGGCTGGAGGAGGTTACAGAGTTGGGAGGGGTGTAGGGGCTGGAGGGGGTTGCAGAGATAGGGAGGGGTGTAGGGCTGGAGGGGGTTTCAGAGATAGGGAGGGGTGTAGGGGCTGGAGGAGGTTACAGAGATAGGGAGGGGTGTAGGGCTGGAGGGGGTGTAGGGCTGGAGGGGGTTACAGAGATAGGGA
>NW_028225185.1:8655287-8837787 GCF_052327205.1 Somniosus microcephalus | reverse complement strand
AGAAGAGCAGGGGGAGTTCTCCCCGGTGTCCTGGGGCCAATATTGATCCCTCAATCAACATCACTAAGAAGACAGATTTGGCGTCACTGGCAAGGCCAGCATTTATTGCCCATTCCTAATTGCCCCTCGAGAAGGTGGCGGTGAGCCGCCTTCTTGAACCGCTGCAGTCCGTGTGGTGAAGGTGCTCCCATGGTGCTGTTAGGGAGGGAGTTCCGGGATTTTGACCCAGCGACGATGAAGAAACGGCCGAGATATTTCCAAGTCAGGATTGTGTGTGACGTGGAGGGGAACTTGGAGGTGGTGGTGTTCCCACGCGCCTGCTGCCCTTGTCCTTCTAGATGGTAGAGATCGCGGGTCTGGGAGGTGCTGCCGAAGAAGCCTTGGCAAGTTGCTGCGGTCGATGGTACACACAAGTTCTGGGCCAAATATTCATCCCTCAACCAACCTCACGAGAAAGCAGATTACCTGGTCATGATCTCATTGCTGTTTGCGGCAGCTTGCTGTGCGCAAATTGGCTGCCGCGATACAGCAGCGACGGCACTTCAGAAAGTACTTCATTGGCTGTGAAGGGCTCTGGGGCGTCCGGAGGCGGTGAGAGGCGCTGGAGAAATGCGAATTCTTTTTGTTCCCCCTAGACAACGCACACAGAGAAACTGCTGAAAAACAGTGGAGAACACAGCCAGCGAATTTCACGTTAAACTGAAGCCCCGTCTGCCCTCTCAGGTGAACCTAAAAGATCCCTCGGCCACTATTTCTATTTACATCTACGTGCAAGGATGTCTTGCTGCAGTTGTACAGGGCCTTGGTGAGACCACACCTTGAGTATTGTGTGCAGTTTTGGTCGCCTTATCTGAGGAAGGATGTTCTTGCCATGGAGGGAGTGCAGCGAAGATTCACCAGGCTGATACCTGGGATGGCAGGAATGACGTATGAGGAGAGATTGGGTCAATTGGGCTTATACTCGCTGGAGTTTAGAAGAATGAGAGGGGATCTCATTGAAACTTATAAAATTCTCACAGGACTGGACAGATTAGATGCAGGAAGGATGTTCCCGATGGCCGGGGAGTCCAGAACCAGGGGTCACAGTCTAAGGATAAGGGGTAAGCCATTTAGGACTGAGATAAGGAGGAATTTCTTCACCCAGAGAGTGGTGAACCTGTGGAATTCTCTACCACAGAAGGCAGTTGAGGCTAATTCATTAAATATATTCAAGGAGTTGGATATATTTCTTAAGGCTAAAGGGATATGGGAAGAAGGCAGGGACAGGGTACTGAATTTGGATGATCAGCCATGATCTCATTGAATGGCGGAGCAGGCTCGAGGGGCCGAATGGTCGACCCCTGCTCCTATCTTCTATGTTTCTAGTCAGGTCCCAGATGTCTAGTTACCCTCTTTGTGAAGCACCTTGGGATGTTTCCCTACCTTTATAGGGGCAGAAAAAATGCACTTTGTTATTAATAAGCTTTCTGCGAGATGTTCCTGAACTGAGGAAGACTAATAAGAACATAAGACAGTAGGAGCAGGAGTCAGCCATTCGGCCCCTCGAGCCTGCTCCGCCATTCAATAAGATCGCGGCTGATCTGGTCTGGGCCTCGACTCCACTTCCCTGCCCGCTCCCCATAACCCTCGACTCCCTTATCGCTCAAAAATCTGTCCATCTCCACCTTGAATATATTCAATGACCCAGCCTCCACGGCTCTCTGGGGAAGAGAATTCCAAAGATTCACGACCCTCTGAGAGAAGAAATTCCTCCTCATTTCCGATTTAAATGGGCGACCCGTTATTCTGAAACTATGCCCCCTCGTTCTAGATTCCCCCACGAGGGGGAAACATCCTCCCAGCATCCACCCTGTCAAGCCCCCTCAGAATCTTACATGCTTCAATAAGATCCCCTCCCATTTACATTTCTCCAGCGCCTTTCACAACCACCGGACGTCCCAAAGCGCTTCACAGCCAAGGAAGTGCGTTTTCCTCAGGTGTGGTCCCTGTTGTAATATGGGAAACCCGGCAGCCAATCTGCGCACAGCAAGCTCCCGCAAACAGTCAATGTGATAATGACCGGATCATCTTTTTTTTAGTGAGGCTGAACTAGGGGGCCATCGATACAAGAGAGCCAGTGATAAATCCAATGGGGAATTCAGGAGAAACTCCTTTCCCCAGAGAGTGGTGAGAATGTGGAACTCGCTACCACAGGGAGTGGTTGAGGCAAATAGTATAGATGCATTTAAGGGGAAGCTGGATAAACACATGAGGGAGAAAGGAATAGAGGGATATGGTGACGGGGTGAGATGAAGAGGGGTGGGAGGAGGCTGGTGTTGATGGGGTGAGATGAAGAGGGGTGGGAGGAGGCTGGTGTTGATGGAGTGAGATGAAGAGGGGTGGGAGGAGGCTGGTGTTGATGGGGTGAGATGAAGAGGGGTGGGAGGAGGCTGGTGTTGATGGGGTGAGATGAAGAGGGGTGGGAGGAGGCTGGTGTTGATGGAGTGAGATGAAGAGGGGTGGGAGGAGGCTGGTGTTGATGGGGTGAGATGAAGAGGGGTGGGAGGAGGCTGGTGTTGATGGGGTGAGATGAAGAGGGGTGGGAGGAGGCTGGTGTTGATGGGGTGAGATGAAGAGGGGTGGGAGGAGGCTGGTGTTGATGGGGTGAGATGAAGAGGGGCGGGAGGAGGCTGGTGTTGATGGGGTGAGATGAAGAGGGGGTGGAGGAGGCTGGTGTTGATGGGGTGAGATGAAGAGGGGTGGGAGGAGGCTGGTGTTGATGGAGTGAGATGAAGAGGGGTGGGAGGAGGCTGGTGTTGATGGGGTGAGATGAAGAGGGGTGGGAGGAGGCTGGTGTTGATGGGGTGAGATGAAGAGGGGTGGGAGGAGGCTGGTGTTGATGGAGTGAGATGAAGAGGGGTGGGAGGAGGCTGGTGTTGATGGGGTGAGATGAAGAGGGGTGGGAGGAGGCTGGTGTTGATGGGGTGAGATGAAGAGGGGGTGGAGGAGGCTGGTGTTGATGGGGAGAGATGAAGAGGGGTGGGAGGAGGCTGGTGTTGATGGGGTGAGATGAAGAGGGGTGGGAGGAGGCTGGTGTGGATGGGGTGAGATGAAGAGGGGGTGGGAGGAGGCTGGTGTTGATGGGGTGAGATGAAGAGGGGTGGGAGGAGGCTGGTGTTGATGGGGTGAGATGAAGAGGGGTGGGAGGAGGCTGGTGTTGACGGGGTGAGATGAAGAGGGGCGGGAGGAGGCTGGTGTTGATGGAGTGAGATGAAGAGGGGCCGGAGGAGGCTGGTGTTGATGGGGGAGATGAAGAGAGGTGGGAGGGGGCTGGTGTTGATGGGGTGAGATGAAGAGGGGTGGGAGGAGGCTGGTGTTGATGGGGTGAGATGAAGAGGGGTGGGATGAGGCTGGTGTTGACGGGGTGAGATGAAGAGGGGCGGGAGGAGGCTGGTGTTGACGGGGTGAGATGAAGAGGGGCGGGAGGAGGCTGGTGTTGATGGGGTGAGATGAAGAGGGGGTGGAGGAGGCTGGTGTTGATGGGGTGAGATGAAGAGGGGTGGGAGGAGGCTGGTGTTGATGGGGTAAGATGAAGAGGGGTGGGAGGAGGCTGGTGTGGATGGGGTGAGATGAAGAGGGGGTGGGAGGAGGCTGGTGTTGATGGGGTGAGATGAAGAGGGGTGGGAGGAGGCTGGTGTTGATGGGGTGAGATGAAGAGGGGTGGGAGGAGGCTGGTGTTGACGGGGTGAGATGAAGAGGGGCGGGAGGAGGCTGGTGTTGATGGAGTGAGATGAAGAGGGGCGGGAGGAGGCTGGTGTTGATGGGGGAGATGAAGAGAGGTGGGAGGGGGCTGGTGTTGATGGGGTGAGATGAAGAGGGGTGGGAGGAGGCTGGTGTTGATGGGGTGAGATGAAGAGGGGTGGGAGGAGGCTGGTGTTGACGGGGTGAGATGAAGAGGGGCGGGAGGAGGCTGGTGTTGATGGGGTGAGATGAAGAGGGGCGGGAGGAGGCTGGTGTTGATGGGGTGAGATGAAGAGAGGTGGGAGGAGGCTGGTGTTGATGGGGTGAGATGAAGAGGGGTGGGAGGAGGCTGGTGTTGATGGGGTGAGATGAAGAGGGGTGGGAGGAGGCTGGTGTTGATGGGGTGAGATGAAGAGGGGTGGGAGGAGGCTGGTGTTGACGGGGTGAGATGAAGAGGGGCGGGAGGAGGCTGGTGTTGATGGGGGAGATGAAGAGGGGTGGGAGGAGGCTGGTGTTGATGGAGTGAGATGAAGAGGGGCGGGAGGAGGCTGGTGTTGATGGGGGAGATGAAGAGAGGTGGGAGGAGGCTGGTGTTGATGGGGTGAGATGAAGAGGGGTGGGAGGAGGCTGGTGTTGACAGGGTGAGATGAAGAGGGGCGGGAGGAGGCTGGTGTTGATGGAGTGAGATGAAGAGGGGCGGGAGGAGGCTGGTGTTGATGGGGGAGATGAAGAGAGGTGGGAGGGGGCTGGTGTTGATGGGGTGAGATGAAGAGGGGTGGGAGGAGGCTGGTGTTGATGGGGTGAGATGAAGAGGGGTGGGAGGAGGCTGGTGTTGACGGGGTGAGATGAAGAGGGGCGGGAGGAGGCTGGTGTTGACGGGGTGAGATGAAGAGGGGTGGGAGGAGGCTGGTGTTGATGGGGTGAGATGAAGAGAGGTGGGAGGAGGCTGGTGTTGATGGGGTGAGATGAAGAGGGGTGGGAGGAGGCTGGTGTTGATGGGGAGATGAAGAGAGGTGGGAGGGGGCTGGTGTTGATGGGGTGAGATGAAGAGGGGTGGGAGGAGGCTGGTGTTGATGGGGGAGATGAAGAGAGGTGGGAGGGGGCTGGTGTTGATGGGGTGAGATGAAGAGGGGTGGGAGGAGGCTGGTGTTGATGGGGGAGATGAAGAGGGGTGGGAGGAGGCTGGTGTGGAGCAGAAACACTGGCACGGAGCAGTTGGGTCGAATGGCCTGTTTCTGTGCGGTACGTTTGATGTAATCTTATCTGATCTGCGTCTTCGAATGGAAAGGGCAGAACAAGATCGCAATCTCTCCAGGTGCGGCTAGGACTGCTTAATATAGTCTGAGCACGCCTCCTCGCTTTCATTCCCAGGCCCGTGGGCCTATTCAGTTGGGAATCGTGTGTCTGTGTGTGTGTGTGTGTGTGCAGATGTGTTCAGACAGGCTTGTTTTCATTCCTGACTGTTGTTGTCTGGTAATTCTGGGCTGCCTGAGAAACCGCTTCGCCTACGTGCGCTGGCAGCTCGCGCCCAGGGCCCTGCAACAACATCACCCCCCCCCCACCCCCCCACCGCCATCCCATCCCAGTCCCCCTCGTGACACTTCAAGAGGCCACATCAATGGCAAAGCCAGCTGGGCAACAGACCAAAAGTGGGAAGCTTGAAGCCACCAACGTGCAGCAGCTCCCCCCGCCGTGGGCTCAATCCCTCGCAGGCCGAATCTTGCCTGGGTGAAGGAAAAGGTTGCCGCGGCGACCGGGCCTAGGCGACAAAGGCCTGACTTGGTGGCCGGCTGCGTTCCGTGGGAAGCTGAGCGTACTGAGAGGCCTGTCCAACGTTGGCAAATTGTTTTGCAGTTGACCCACGGATAATGCCGTGCCCCAGTATTAGAGCGGCTTATTATTAAAGTTTATTTTTAAACTGCTACTCCGCCAGAAATAACAACACTGAATAGTTCTGTGAAAGGCCTCGTATTTAACTGATTACAACCTCCTTAACCGGCCAGATTTGTATTTAGTGAAGCACCACCCACCCACAGACTGATAATAGTATCGTAGAATGATGCAGCACAGAACGCCTCGATTAAATCTCCCCTTAACCTTCTCTGCTCTAAGGACATCAACCGTTATGCAAATCAAGCCCTTTTTTAATACATGGGGGGAAAATTCGGTTGCTTTGCACCTCCTGTTAGCGCCCCCAACTAGCGCCCGGGCGTGGCACCGCCAACACCGCCCCCGAACTTCAGCGGGAGGTTAGCAGCGACGGTAACCGTTCGCGCCCCGCGGCGCTGCGCCACCGATGATGACGTCATCACTGTGCGCAGCGTCCCGCTCGCATCCCGGACACGATCTTCGGTGTCCGACGGGGTCAGGGGGGGCCTACCTGCGGCCGGGGCGGCGCTAATTAAAGTCGAGGTGCCGGGCGGCCATTTTTGTTGCTGGCAGCCGGCCACCACCTGCCCCCGCTCCCGTCCCCCCGCGGAGTGCCGGCCGCGCTCCGTCAACCCGGCACTTCTTTTGAGTGCCGGGCTCTTTTGCCGGCTCTCCCGATCCCTGGGAGCCCAGCTGGACCCCGGCTCGCGCTGCGCTAGGCCCCTCCCCTTTAAGAAGAGGATTATCCTTCACAGCGCCCCAAGAGGGAGTCGGGGCACTTCTAGTAACACCCCGCTTCCCTTTTGGGGCGCTACCGATGAATTTCGATCGCGGGGGCACTAAACGTAGCACCCCGGAGAAGTTAGCGCCCCAAAGGCGGCGTGACTCAATTTGTCCCCCATGATTTCTTAACACAAACGGTTCTCTAATGGACTGGCGCTCTGTGTAATAACATATACTGCTTGCGTGCCGGCCGTGGCTCAGTGAGCAGCACTCTCTCTCTCGCCTCGGATGTCAGAAGGTCGTGGGTTCGAGTCCCACTCCAGAGACATGAGCACAAAAATCTAGGCTGACACTCCCAGTGCCAGTACTGAGGGAGCACCGCACTGTTGGAGGGGCAGTACTGAGGGAGCGCCGCACTGTCGGAGGGGCAGTACTGAGGGAGCGCCGCACTGTCGGAGGGGCAGTACTGAGGGAGCGCCGCACTGTCGGAGGGGCAGTACTGAGGGAGCGCCGCACTGTCGGAGGGGCGGTACTGAGGGAGCGCCGCACTGTCAGAGGGTCAGTACTGAGGGAGCGCCGCACTGTCGGAGGGACAGTACTGAGGGAGTGCCGCACTGTCGGAGGGGCGGTACTGAGGGAGCGCCGCACTGTCGGAGGGGCAGTACTGAGGGAGTGCCGCACTGTCGGAGGGGCGGTACTGAGGGAGCGTCGCACTGTTGGAGGGTCAGTACTGAGGGAGCGCCGCACTGTCGGAGGGTCAGTACTGAGGGAGCGCCGCACTGTTGGAGGGGCAGTACTGAGGGAGCACCGCACTGTCGGAGGGGCAGTACTGAGGGAGCGTCGCACTGTCGGAGGGGCAGTACTGAGGGAGCCCTGCACTGTCGGAGGGGCAGTACTGAGGGAGCGCCGCACTGTTGGAGGGGCAGTACTGAGGGAGCGCCGCACTGTTGGAGGGGCAGTACTGAGGGAGCGCCGCACTGTCGGAGGGGCGGTACTGAGGGAGCGCCGCACTGTCGGAGGGGCAGTACTGAGGGAGTGCCGCACTGTCGGAGGGGCGGTACTGAGGGAGCGCCGCACTGTTGGAGGGGCAGTACTGAGGGAGCGCCGCACTGTCGGAGGGACAGTACTGAGGGAGCGCCGCACTGTCGGAGGGGCAGTACTGAGGGAAGGCCGCACTGTCGGAGGGGCGGTACTGAGGGAGCGCCGCACTGTCGGAGGGGCGGTACTGAGGGAGCGCTGCACCGTCGGAGGTGCCATCTTTCGGATGAGACCTTAAACCGAGGCCCCGTCTGCTCTCTCAGGTGTATGTAAAAGATCCCACTGCCACTATTTCAAAGAAGAGCAGGAGGGAGTTCTCCCCGGTGTGCTGGGGCCAATATTTATCCCTCCACCTACATAACTAAAACAGATGATCTGGTCATTATCGCATTGCTGTTTGCGGGAGCTTGCTGTGCGCAAAAATGGCCGCCTCGTTTGCCTGTGCAACAGTGGTGACTATCGCTGGCAAAGCTCCCTGACGTGTTGTGAGGACGTGATTAGGAACAGGAGGAGGCCATTCAGCCCCTCGAGCTTGTTCAATTCAATCAGATCACGGCTGATCTGTATCTTAACTCCATCTGCACGCCTTGGTTCTGTAACCCTTAATAACCTTTCCCAACAAAAATCCATCAATCTCAATCTTGAAATTTGCAATTGACCCCCCCCCCCCAGCCTCAACGGCTTTTTGGGGGAGAGTGTTCCAGATTTCCACCACCCTTTGTGTGAAGAAGTGCTTCCTGACGTCACCCCTGAACAGCCTGGCTCTAATTTTAAGATGACGCCCCCCCCTTGTTCTGTACTCCCCCCACCAGAGGAAATAGTTTTTCTCTGTCTACCCTATCGACTCCTTTAATCATCGTAAACACCTCAATTAGATCGCCCCTTAATCTTGTACACGCGAGGGAATACGAGACTGGGCTATGTTACAGAAACAGGATACGATGATGATGACATCGGGGACATGTCCTCGGATTCTAACCCTTTTAGTCCCGCTATCATTCTGGTGAATCTGTGCTGCCCGCCCTCCGAGGCAAATAATGTGCTTTATATATATATGTATTAAAAAAAACTCAAGGGCCCAGAAATTCGGGTCTCCACAGGTGAGTACGCACGGGGTACTCACCCGTAAGCCCAATGGAAGTGCCGGTTTCCTGCATGCGCGGGAAACCGGCACTTCCATTCCCCTGAAAGCAGGGGTCCAGAGGTCAAACGCGTGCGCGGGAGAGGCTGCGCGTGCGCATCGAACTTCGGTGTTTTTTGCAGGTTTTCCCGGGAGGGTAAGTCTGCAGAAGTTAGACCCGTAAAAAGCAGGCATAAGGCTTGCTTTTTACAAGGTAAGTGGTGAATTAATGAAAATTAAAACATTTTTTTCCACAGGATTATTATTTTTGAATACTTTAAAGCAAGGTAAGTTTATTTTTAGCCCCGTTAGAATATAAAATTATATTTTTCAAAATTTTAAATTATTGTTTAAAATAGTTATTTCATGTAATTTATAGTTTATTTAAAAAATGTGATTTAAAAAAAATGTATTTGAAGATTTAGTGATGTTTTGGGACCGTAGTATTTCTAAGTTTTGACAGGACTTCCTGTCAGACTTATGAATGGAGCATTCCCTGCTCCGATTGGCTCTCCATGGCCCACGTGATCCCAGGGGACGGTCCGAACTAACTGCGCCCCTGGGATACACAAGCACTGTGCGCTGGCAGTTGGAGCAGGCCCAGGATCGGAATCCCACGCGGGCCCACAGCTCAACGGCCGGCGCGCTGGGTAAGTGCAGGTCGGAGTGCTTGCACCTGCGGGAAGCCCCCGACCCGAATTTCTGGGCCAAGTTCTTTCTGTCTTGAACTAAATCCGTGTGTTATTACGGAGCGTGCAATCCCGGCCAGCCCTCCTCAGACGAGGCTGAGAGAGGACATCGAGATTGGCAAACCGCTCCGCTCCCCGGGCTCCTTGGCCTCTCGCCAGACCCCCCGCCGTTAGCAGGAGACATGCACGTAGCAGAACTCGGGCAGAGGGCGGCAGCACAGAGGGGGGAGCCCGGGGCCAGGCGAGTTACAAGCATCCCTAATTAAGTCTGCGCCACGCCGAATACTCTTCAGAAAGGAGTCCGGCCTTTGGTTTTTCTGGTCACTTCGAATTTTGGAAAGCAATTGAGTTGAGTCGGAGGTCAGTGTGACAGAGCCGGGTTCACACTTAATTGGCAAAGAAAGACTCGCGTTTCTCCAGCGCCTTTCGCCGCCTCAGGACGTCCCAAAGCATTTTACAGCCAATGAAGTACTTTTTTTCAAGTGTAGACACTGTTGTAATGTGGGAAACGCGGCAGCCAATTTGCGCACAGCAAGCTCACAAAAACAGCAATGTGATAATGACCGGATAACCTGTTTTAGTGATGTTGGTTGAGGGATAAATATCGGCCCCAGGACACCGGGGAGAATTCCCCGCTGCTCTTCTTCCAATAGTGGCCGTGGGATCTTTTACGTCCACCTGAGAGGGCAGACGGGGCCTCGGTTTAACGTCTCATCCGAAAGATGGCACCTCCGACAGTGCAGGACTCCCTCAGTACTGCCCCTCCGACAGTGCGGCGCTCCCTCAGTACTGCCCCTCCGACAGTGCGGCGCTCCCTCAGTACCGCCCCTCCGACAGTGCGGCGCTCCCTCAGTACTGCCCCTCCGACAGTGCGGCGCTCCCTCAGTACCGCCCCTCCGACAGTGCGGCGCTCCCTCAGTACCGCCCCTCCGACAGTGCGGCGCTCCCTCAGTACCGCCCCTCCGACAGTGCGGCGCTCCCTCAGTACCGCCCCTCCGACAGTGCGGCGCTCCCTCAGTACCGCCCCTCCGACAGTGCGGCGCTCCCTCAGTACCGCCCCTCCGACAGTGCGGCGCTCCCTCAGTACCGCCCCTCCGACAGTGCGGCGCTCCCTCAGTACTGCCCCTCCGACAGTGCGGCGCTCCCTCAGTACCGCCCCTCCGACAGTGCGGCGCTCCCTCAGTACTGCCCCTCCGACAGTGCGGCGCTCCCTCAGTACCGCCCCTCCGACAGTGCGGCGCTCCCTCAGTACTGCCCCTCCGACAGTGCGGCCCTCCCTCAGTACCGCCCCTCCGACAGTGCGGCGCTCCCTCAGTACTGCCCCTCCGATAGTGAGGCGCTCCCTCAGTACTGCCCCTCCGACAGTGCGGCGCTCCCTCAGTACTGCCCCTCCGACAGTGCGGCGCTCCCTCAGTACTGCACTGGGAGTGTCAGGCTGGATTTTGTGCTCAAGTCTCTGGAATGGGACTCGAACCCTCGACCTTGTGACTCAGAGGCGAGAGAGAGTGTTACCCCACTAAGCCACAGCTGGCACTACAGCACAGAACGTCTCTGGATCTGATTGTATTACACCATCATAAAGAAGACTATCGGTTCATGTCTCCTGCAGCCTGCACGAAGCTTTTAATCCCATTTCCTTTGTCCTAACAGGCGGCTAAATGAATTATAAAGTGACACTGTTGGGTTGCTCTGTGATGGCGTGACTCATCTCACTCTATCCCGAAACACGGCCACTGATAATGGAACCCCGCTAGTCTTTAGTTTCGAATACATTGTGTTAAAAGTCTGTTGGGTTGTTCAGTAGGTTCGACGCTGGCTTTTCAGTGCTGGGGCCTGGTTTCATATCCAGTCTGATGGGATCAAAATCTAAAGCTTCTACACCGGAACAGGAGGAGGCCGTTCAGCCCCCTCGAGCCTGTTACATTAGGAACAGGAGGAGGCCATTCAGCCCCTCGAGCCTGTTACACAGGAACAGGAGGAGGCCGTTCAGCCCCCTCGAGTCTGTTACATTAGGAACAGGAGGAGGCCATTCAGCCCCTCGAGCCTGTTACACAGGAACAGGAGGAGGCCCATTCAGCCCCTCGAGCCTGTTACATTAGGAACAGGAGGAGGCCGTTCAGCCCCTCGAGCCTGTTACACAGGAACAGGAGGAGGCCCATTCAGCCCCTCGAGCCTGTTACATTAGGAACAGGAGGAGGCCATTCAGCCCCCTCGAGCCTGTTACACAGGAACAGGAGGAGGCCATTCAGCCCTCTGAGCCTGTTACACAGGAACAGGAGGAGGCCCATTCAGCCCCTCGAGCCTGTTACACAGGAACAGGAGGAGGCCATTCAGCCCCTCGAGCCTGTAACACAGGAACAGGAGGAGGCCCATTCAGCCCCTTGAGCCTGTTACACAGGGACAGGAGGAGGCCATTCAGCCCCTCGAGCCTGTTACACAGGAACAGGAGGAGGCCCATTCAGCCCCTTGAGCCTGTTACACAGGGACAGGAGGAGGCCCATTCAGCCCCCTCGAGCCTGTTACACAGGAACAGGAGGAGGCCATTCAGCCCCTCGAGCCCGTTACACAGGAACAGGAGGAGGCCATTCAGCCGCTCGAGCCTGTTACACAGGAACAGGAGGAGGCCGTTCAGCCCCTCGAACCTGTTACACAGGAACAGGAGGAGGCCCATTCAGCCCCCTCGAACCTGTTACACAGGAACAGGAGGAGGCCCATTCAGCCCCCTCGAACCTGTTACACAGGAACAGGAGGAGGCCCATTCAGCCCCAGAGGAAATAGTTTCTCTCGATCGAATCCTTTAATCATCTTAAACACCTCGATCAGATCACCCCTTAATCCTCTAAACTCGAGGGAATACAAGCCCAGTCTGTGCAGCCTATCCTCGTAGTTTAACCCCTTGAGCCCCGGTGTCATTCTTGTGAATCTACTCTTTGTGTGAAGAAGTGCTTCCTGACTGCATTCCTGAACAGCCTGGCTCTAGTTTTGTTAGGGGGAGATGAAGAGGGGCGGGAGGAGGCTGGTGTGGAACATTAACACCGGCACGGACCAGTTGGGCCGAATGGCCTGTTTCTGTGCTTTTCATTCGATGTAATTCACTCGTGAGCAGGAAGTGACCCTGGTTTGACACTAGTGAGCAGGAAGTGACCCTGGTCTGACACCAGTGTGCAGGAAATGACTGGTTAGACACTAGTGAGCAGGAAGTGACCCTGGTCAGACACTGGTGAACAGGATGTGACTCTGGGCGAACACTAGTGAGCAGGAAGTGACCCTGGTCCGACACTAGTGAGCAGGAGGTGATCCTGGTTAGACACTAGTGAGCAAGAAATGACCCTAGTCAGACACTGGTGATCAGGAAGTGACTCTGGTCCAACACTAGTGAGCAGGAAGTGACCCTGGTCAGACACTGGTGAGCAGGAAGTGACTTGTCCAACACTAGTGACCAGGAAGTGACCCTGGTCCGACACTAGTGAGCAGGAATTGACCCTAGTCCGACACTAGTGAGCAGGAAGTGATCCTGGTTTGACACGAGTAAACCGGAAAAGACCCTGGTCCAGCACTAGTGAGCAGGAAGTGATCCTGGTTTGACACTAGTGAGCAGGAAGAGACCCTGATCAGACACTGGTGATCAGGAAGTGACTCTGGTCCAACACTAGTGAGCAGGAAGTGACACTGGTCAGACACTGGTGAGCAGGAAGTGACTTGTCCAACACTAGTGACCAGGAAGTGACCCTGGTCCGACACTAGTGAGCAGGAATTGACCCTAGTCTGACACTAGTGAGCAGGAAGTGATCCTGGTTTGACACGAGTAAACAGGAAAAGACCCTGGTCCAACACTAGTGAGCAGGAAGTGATCCTGGTTTGACACTAGTGAGCAGGAAGAGACCCTGATCAGACACTGGTGAGCAGGAAGTGACACTTGTCAGACAATGGTGAGTAGGAAGTCACCTTAGTCTGGCACTAGTAAACAGGAAGTGGCACTGGTGTGACATTAGTGAGCAGGGTGGGTTGCGGGGGGGTGGGATGCTATTTCTACTGATCTAACCCTTGACGCCCTCTCTCGTTTCCAGCTCTTTACGTCCCAGGACAGGTCCTACCAGTCGCTGCTCCGGACACAGGTCTCCATGATCGGTCGCCTCCCGGATCTGCAGACCCTGCTACTCTGCCAGCTCCACGTGGCGAGGAGAGGGGCCCACACCGCCTGGACCCTCAGCATCTCCTTCGCCGGCCTCATCTTCAGCATCACGCTCCACCTGCTCACCCAGTTGACCAAGCTTGTCATCCTCAGGGTGCTGCCCCTTATCAATGTCTTCACCGCTTCAGTAGGTTTCCTCCTCCTCGTCTTTCTCCCTTTCCCCCGGGTGCTGTTGCTCTGGCAGTGAGCCTCTTAAGATACTATACCAATGCTCTCCTGGCCGCCCTCCGACCTTGCACCCTCCGTAAACTTGAACTCTGCCCCATCCGTGTCCTAACTCGCACCGAGTCCCGTTCACCCATCACCCCCTGTTGCTCGCTGACCTACATTGGCTCCCAGTCCGGCAGCGCCTCGATTTTAAAATTCTCGAACCTGTGTTCAAATCCCTCCATGGCATCCTCGACCCCCCTCCCTATCTCTGTAACCTCCTTCAGCTCCTACACCCCTCCCCATCTCTGTAACCTCCTCCAGCCCCTACACCCCTCCCTATCTCTGTAACCTCCTCCAGCCCTACACCCCTCCCTATCTCTGTAACCTCCTCCAGCCCGTACACCACTCCCTATCTCTGTAACCCCCTCCAGCTCTCCCTATCTCTGTAACCTCCTCCAGCCCCTACACCCCTCCCTATCTCTGTAACCTCCTCCAGCCCCTACACCCCTCCCTATCTCTGTGACCCCCTCCAGCCCTACACCCCTCCCCATCTCTGTAACCTCCTCCAGCCCCTACACCCCTCCCTATCTCTGTAACCCCCTCCAGCCCTACACCCCTCCCCATCTCCGTAACCTCCTCCAGCCCCTACACCCCTCCCTATCTCTGTAACCTCCTCCAGCCCTACACCCCTCCCTATCTCTGTAACCTCCTCCAGCCCTACAACCCTCCCTATCTCTGTAACCCCCTCCAGCCCCTACAGCCCTCCCTATCTCTGTAACCCCCTCCAGCCCCTACACCCCTCCCTATCTCTGTAACTTCCTCCAGCCCCTACACCCCTCCCTATCTCTGTAACCTCCTCCAGCCCCTACACCCCTCCCCATCTCTGTAACCCCCTCCAGCCCTACACCCCTCCCTATCTCTGTAACCTCCTCCAGCCCCTACACCCCTCCCTATCTCTGTAACCCCCTCCAGCCCTACACCCCTCCCTATCTCTGTAACCTCCTCCAGCCCCTACACCCCTCCCCATCTCTGTAACCTCCTCCAGCCCTACACCCTATCTCTGTAATCTTCTCCAGCCCTACACCCCTCCCCATCTCTGTAACCTCATCCAGCCCTACACCCCTCCCTATCTCTGTAACCCCCTCCAGCCCTACACCACTCCCTATCTCTGTAACTTCCTCCAGCCCTACACCCGTCCCTATCTCTGTAACCTCCTCCAGCCCTACACCCCTCCCTATCTCTGTAACCTCCTCCAGCCCCTACACCTCTCGCTATCTCTGTAACCCCCTCCAGCCCCTACACCCCTCCCTATCTCTGGAACCTCCTCCAGCCCCTACACCCCTCCCTATCTCTGTAACCTCCTCCAGCCCCACATCCCTCCAAGATCTCTGTAACCTCCTCCAGCCCTACACCCTTCCCTATCTCTGTAACCTCCTCCAGCCCCTACACCCCTCCCTATCTCTGTAACCTCCTCCAGTCCCACAACCCTTCGAGATCTCTGCGCTCCTCCAATTCTGGCCTCTTGAGCATCCCCCCGATTTCCATCGCTCCACCATTGGCGGCCGTGCCTTCAGCCGCCTGGGCCCCGAGCTCTGGAATTCCCTCCCTAAACCTCTCCGCCTCTCCTCCTTTAAGACGCTCCTTAAAACCGACCTCTTTGACCCAGCTTTTGGTCACCTGTCCTAATAGCTCCTCATGTGGCTCGGTGTCAAATTTTTGACTGTTAACGCTCCTTGGGATGTTTTACTAGGTTAAAGGGGCTGTTGTTGAGGAGGGATCTGATTGCGAATTCTGCCACTTTGAGATTGAATCTCTTCCCCGTCCTCCCAGCCCAGCTCTACTCCATTGATTCGATTCTCATCGATTTGCCCTGTGGGCCTCACGAGGCATCTGTGGTCGAGGGGACACATGGACCTCTCACACAAACAGGTGCAATAACAACAACCTGCGATTATATAGCGCCTTTAACCTAGTCAAACATCCCAAGGTGCCTCACAGGAGCGATTATCAAACAAATTTGACAGCGAGCCGCAGAAGGATATTGTACCTGACCTGGGTGCTCTGAAGGGGAAAGGTGTTCCCAATCTCCTGCACTGACATCCCTCGCCTTGATGAGCGATCAAATATTATACACGATATAGAGTAATGTGTTGGACCCAGAGCCAAGCGACAGACAGACAAATCACTGGAAATCCTTGTCAGTGGAAATAAAAATGATCCTTGTTCAACGCTGCCAATGATTGTTCCCGGCCGAGACTTTGTGTGCCCTTGCATGCTCCCACTTCACAGGGTCAGCTGTGGCTCAATGTGCAGCACTCACTCTCTCGCCTCTGAGTCAGAAGATTGTGGGTTCAAATCCCACTCCAGAGACTTGAGCACAAAAATCTAGGGTGACGCTCCCAGTGCCAGTACTGAGGGAGCGCCGCGCTGTCGGAGGGACGGTACTGAGGGAGCGCCGCGCTGTCGGAGGGACGGTACTGAGGGAGCGCCGCGCTGTCGAAGGGACAGTGCTAAGGGAGCGCCGCACTGTCGGAGGGGCAGTACTGAGGGAGCGCCGCGCTGTCGGAGGGACGGTACTGAGGGAGCGCCGCGCTGTCGAAGGGACAGTGCTAAGGGAGCGCCGCACTGTCGGAGGGGCGGTACTGAGGGAGCGCCGCGCTGTCGGAGGGACGGTACTGAGGGAGCGCCGTGCTGTCGGAGGGACGGTACTGAGGGAGCGCTGCGCTGTCGGAGGGACTGTACTGAGGGAGCGCCGCGCTGTCGGAGGGGCGGTACTGAGGGAGCGCCGCGCTGTCGGAGGGACGGTACTGAGGGAGCGCCGCGCTGTCGGAGGGACGGTACTGAGGGAGCGCTGCGCTGTCGGAGGGACTGTACTGAGGGAGCGCCGCGCTGTCGGAGGGGCGGTACTGAGGGAGCGCCGTGCTGTCGGAGGGGCGGTACTGAGGGAGCGCCGTGCTGTCGGAGGGGCGGTACTGAGGGAGCGCCGCGCTGTCGGAGGGACGGTACTGAGGGAGCGCCGCGCTGTCGGAGGGACGGTACTGAGGGAGCGGCGCACTGTCGGAGGGACGGTACTGAGGGAGCGCCGCACTGTCGGAGGGGCAGTACTGAGGGAGCGCCGCACTGTCTGAGGGAGCGCCGCGCTGTCGGAGGGGCAGTACTGAGGGAGCGCCGCACTGTCTGAGGGAGCGCCGCACTGTTGGAGGGGCAGTACTGAGGGAGTGCCGCACTGTTGGAGGTGCCGTCTTTTGGATGAGATTTTAAACCGAGGCCCCGTCTGCCCTCTCAGGTGGACGTAAAAGATCCCACGGCCACTATTGGAAGAAGAGCAGGGGGGAGTTCTCCCCGGTGTCCTGGGGCCAATATTTATCCCTCAACCAACATCACTAAAACAGATAATCCGGTCATCATCACATTGCTGTTTGTGGGAGCTTGCTGTGCGCAAATTGGCTGCCGCGTTTCCCACATTACAACAGTGACCACACTTCAAAAAATGTGCTTCATTGGCCATGAAGCGCTTTGTGATGTCCTGAGCTGGTGAAAGGTTTGCACCACAGTGACCACTCCCCGCACCACCCCACCCCTCCAGTGTGTAAACCTAGACAGCGAGTGCTAGCAGGCAGTTCGACTGTGAAAGGCCCCGACACACCCGCGCGCACCTCCCTGCGCACCTCGCTGGTCGGTGCTGAGGAGCCGGAACGTTCCGGAATGCCAGGGACGCCGAGCACCCACCTACCCCACCCCCCGCTCCGGTCGAGATCTTCTCACGGGCACCCCAGGTCGCGCACTCTGGTTGTATAGATTCCTGAGCGGGGCGGGGGGGGGGTCACATGACCCTCCTGCCTCCCCAAAGGCTCCACTCTCCCACCATTGGCCGCCCTACACGTCCAATCCTCGCTCCGGCCCAGGCCATCCAATCGGAAAGCGAGCAGTCTCCTCGTTGTCTGATTGGATGATTGTTGGCCGCCAATCAAACAGCCCTCTTCCTGTCCCCCCGCCCCCCTCATGTCCAATGTTTTTATAACAAAAGTGTTTAAGAACCCACAATTGTTTTTAATGCTCCGAAAAAAAAATGTTCTCCTGTTTCTTTTTACCATGTCCGGGAGATTTGCCATTAATTCCTGGAGACACCAAGCAACCGACATGTACTGGCCTTCGTAGCGAGAGGACTCGAGTACAGGAGCAAGGATGTCTTGCTGCAGTTGTACAGGGCCTTGGTGAGACCACACCTTGAGTATTGTGTGCAGTTCTGGTCACCTTATCTGAGGAAGGATGTTCTTGCCATGGAAGGAGTGCAGCGAAGATTCACCAGGCTGATACCTGGGATGGCAGGAATGACGTATGAGGAGAGATTGGGTCGATTGGGCTTATACTTGCTGGAGTTTAGAAGAATGAGAGGGGATCTCATTGAAACTTATAAAATTCTAACAGGACTAGACAGACTAGATGCAGGAAGGCTGTTCCCGATGGTCGGGGAGTCCAGAACCAGGGGCCACAGTCTAAGGATAAGGGGTAAGCCATTTAGGACAGAGATGAGGAGGAATTTCTTCACCCAGAGAGTGGTGAACCTGTGGAATTCTCTACCACAGAAGGCAGTTGAGGCCAATTCATTAAATATATTCAAGAAGGAGTTGGATATATTTCTTAAGACTAAAGGGATCAAGGGATATGGGGAGAAAGCAGGGACAGGGTACTGAATTTGGATGATCAGCCACGATCGCATGAATGGCGGAGCAGGCTCGAGGGGCCGAATGGCCTACTCCTGCTCCTATCGTCTATGTTTCTATGTGCAATGCTTTCTGTGAAAACACAAATTCCATCCATGCTTCCTGTCCAACCTGTGGATTCCTCGCATTCCATTCGCGTTATTATTCCCACACACGGATGACTGGGCAGCACGTCCCTCGTGGGTGCCTTTGTCGGTCACAGTCAGCTTGTTTACATCCCGTTAACTAACTGCTCACCCGCCCCCCCTCAGCGCCGACCTCCTACAAACTCCCGTGGCTTTCAACCGGAGGTGTCTCAGTGGCTACCGCTCGCACCTCTGCATCAGAAGGCCGTGTTGTTCGAGTCCCCGCTCCGAAGACTCGAGTGCAAAATTACCGGGTGACGCTCCAGGGCAGTACTGAGGGGGCGCCGCAATGTCGGAGGGTCAGTACTGAGGGGGCGCTGCACTGTCGGATGGGCAGTACTGAGGGAGCGCTGCACTGTCGGAGGGGCAGTACTGAGGGAGCGCCGCACTGTCGGAGGGGCAGTACCGAGGGAGCGCCACACTGTCAGGGGGGCAGTACTGAGGGAGCGCCACACTGTCGGAGGGACGGTACTGAGGGAGCGCCGCATTGTCGGAGGGGCAGTACTGAGGGAGCGCCGCACTGTCGGAGGGGCAGTACTGAGGGAGCGCCGCACTGTCGGAGGGGCAGTACTGAGGGAGCGCCGTACTGTCAGAGGGGCAGTACTGAGGGAGGGCCACACTGTCGGAGAGGCAGTACTGAGGGAGCGCCGCACTGTCGGAGGGGTAGTACTGAGGGAGCGCCGCACTGTTGGAGGGGTAGTACTGAGGGAGCGCCGCACTGTTGGAGGGGTAGTACTGAGGGAGCGCCGCACTGTTGGAGGGGTAGTACTGAGGGAGCGCCGCACTGTCGGAGGGGCGGTACTGAGGGAGCGCCGCACTGTCGGAGGGGCAGTACTGAGGGAGCGCTGCACTGTCAGAGGATCAGTGCTGAGGGAGTGCTGCACTGTTGGAGGGACAGAACTGAGGGAGCGCCGCACTGTCTGTGAGGGCAGTCCTGAGGGAGCGCTGCACTGTCGAATGTGCCGTCTTTCAGATGAGACGTTAAACCGAGGCCCTGTCTGCCCTCCCAGGTGGATGTAAAGAAGCTCACGGCCACTATTGGAAGAAGAGCAGGGGGAGTTCTCCCCGGTGTCCTGGGGCCAATATTTATCCCTCAACCAACATCACTAAAACAGATGATCTGGTCATTATCACATTGCTGTTTGTGGGAGCTTGCTGTGCACAAATTGGCTGCCGCGTTTCCCACATTACAACAGTGACCACACTTCAAAAAAAGTACTTCATTGGCTGTAAAGCACTTTGGGACGTCCTGAGGTGGTGAAAGGCGCTGGAGAAATCAATGTCCTTCCTTTAACCGAAGCTCTCCCAGTGCCACGCTGGCTCTGATCAGGTCACGCAGTATTGAGGAAGGAGATTCGCGGGTATCTAGTGCTGGGCGAAAGTCAGATGCACTGCGGGTGAGCTGCACAAATTATTGGCACTGAGCATGGTGGGGGAGGAGAAGCTGTGTGGGGTCCCCTCACACGATGATGTCAGACCGACCCACCCCACGACTCAGAGTCCCAGGAACTTCTTAAGCTGTCAACCAATAATTAACTCCCAGGATTTACAACACTCTCGTCAGCGGATCAGCGCAGTGCTATTTGAACTCCTGTAGACTGGTAGGCTGCAGGTGTCGGTCGTGGCTCAGTGGGCAGACGCTTCTCTCTCTCTCTCGCCTCTGAGTCAGAAGGCTGTGGTTCAAGTCCCCACTCCAGAGACTTGAGCACAAATTCCAGGCCGACACTCCCCAGTACTGCCCCTCCGACAGTGCGGCGCTCCCTCAGCACTGCCCCTCCAACAGTGCGGCGCTCCCTCAGTACTGCCTCTCCGACAGTGCGGCGCTCCCTCAGTACCGCCCATCCGACAGTGCGGCGCTCCCTCAGTACCGCCCCTCCGACAGTGCGGCGCTCCCTCAGTACTGCCCCTCTGACAGTGCGGCACTCCCTCAGTGCCGCCCCTCCGACAGTGCGGCGCTCCCTCAGTACTGCCCCTCCGACAGTGCGGCGCTCCCTCAGTACTGCCCCTCCGACAGTGCGGCGCTCCCTCAGTACCGCCCCTCCGACAGTGTGGCGCTCCCTCAGTACCGCCCCTCTGACAGTGCGGTGCTCCCTCAGTACTGCCCCTCCGACAGTGCGGCGCTCCCTCAGTACTGCCACTCCGACAGTGCGGCGCTCCCTCAGTACTGCCCCTCCGACAGTGCGGCGCTCCCTCAGTACCGCCCCTCCGGCAGTGCGGCGCTCCCTCAGTACTGCCCCTCCGACAGTGTGGTGCTCCCTCAGTACCGCCCCTCCGACAGTGCGGCGCTCCCTCAGTACCGCCCCTCCGACAGTGCGGCGCTCCCTCAGTACCGCCCCTCTGACATTGCGGCACTCCCTCAAGTACCGCCCCTCCGACAGTGTGGCGCTCCCTCAGTACCGCCCCTCCGACAGTGCGGCACTCCCTCAGTACTGCCCCTCCGACAGTGCGGCGCTCCCTCAGTACTGCCCCTCCGACAGTGCGGCGCTCCCTCAGTACTGCCCCTCCGACAGTGCGGCACTCCCTCAGTACTGCCCCTCCGACAGTGTGGCGCTTCCTCAGTACCGCCCGTCCGACAGTGCGGCGCTGCCTCAGTACTGCCCCTCCGACAGTACGGCACTCCCTCAGTACTGCCCCCCCGATAGTGCAGCGCTCCCTCAGTACTGGCACTGATTTGACCTCAGTAACCCTAGCCTGGGGAGATTGGGCAATGTTACCCAGATTAAGTGACTGATTGGCATTCATGGTTGTCCCACCCTGTTTAGACCTCTCTTCTCTTTCTCATTCTTTCTATCTCCTTCCGTTCCAACAGCACCCCATCCTAGAGCAGCACCTGTCAGCCATGTAGCTGCAATCCTGAGATGACAGTGGGGGGAGGAGATGTTGGTAGGAAGAGGCTGGTGAGCTTGTAATTAGTTTATCGAGCACTCGTTGTGTAGCCTGGTGAAGCACTCTGGTTAAGGTTGTTCAGTTTGTAAACCTTCCCTGGATATAATCAACTGCAGGCGAAAGCATTGAACGGAAATAGATATTACACAATCAAGATGAAACCTGCACAGTAAAGTATTATGTAGGAGCAGGGCAAGTGGTTTGAGGGAGCTGTGCAAAACTGTCACCTCTCTCTCCCCATAGCCCTGTATCAATCCTACACTAATGACACTGCCCCGCTCTCTCCCCATGGCCCTGTATCAATCCCCAAACTACTCTCCCCATAGCCCTGTATCAATCCCACACTAATCCCACTGCCCCGCTCTCTCCCCATAGCCCTGTATCAATCCCCAAACTACTCTCCCCATTGCCCTGTATCAATCCCACACTAATCCCACTGCCCCGCTCTCTCCCCATAGCCCTGTATCAATCCCACACTAATCCCACTGCCCCGCTCTCTCCCCATAGCCCTGTATCAATCCCACACTAATCCCACTGCCCCACTCTCTCCCCATAGCCCTGTATCAATCCCCAAACTAATCCCACTGCCCCGCTCTCTCCCCATAGCCCTGTATCAATCCCACACTAATCCCACTGCCCCGCTCTCTCCCCATAGCCCTGTATCAATCCCACACTAATCCCACTGCCCCTCTCTCTCCCCATAGCCCTGTATCAATCCCACACTAATCCCACTGCCCCGCTCTCTCCCCATAGCCCTATATCAATCCCACACTAATCCCGCTGCCCCGCTCTCTCCCCATAGCCCTATATCAATCCCACACTAATCCCACTGCCCCGCTCTCTCCCCATAGCCCTGTATCAATCCCACACTAATCTCACTGCCCCGCTCTCTCCCCATAGCCCTGTATCAATCCCACACTAATCCCACTGCCCCGCTCTCTCCCCATAGCCCTATATCAATCCCACACTAATCCCGCTGCCCCGCTCTCTCCCCATAGCCCTGTATGAATCCCACACTAATCCCACTGCCCCGCTCTCTCCCCATAGCCCTGTATCAATCCCACACTAATCCCACTGCCCCGCTCTCTCCCCATAGCCCTATATCAATCCCACACTAATCCCGCTGCCCCGCTCTCTCCCCATAGCCCTGTATCAATCCCACACTAATCCCACTGCCCCGCTCTCTCCCCATAGCCCTGTATCAATCCCACACGAATCTCACTGCCCCGCTCTCTCCCCATAGCCCTGTATCAATCCCACACTAATCCCACTGCCCCGTTCTCTCCCCATAGCCCTGTATCAATCCCCAAACTAATCCCACTGCCCCGCTCTCTCCCCATAGCCCTGTATCAATCCCACACTAATCCCACTGCCCCGCTCTCTCCCCATAGCCCTGTATCAATCCCACACTAATCCCACTGCCCCGCTCTCTCCCCATAGCCCTATATCAATCCCACACTAATCCCGCTGCCCCGCTCTCTCCCCATAGCCCTGTATCAATCCCACACTAATCCCACTGCCCCGCTCTCTCCCCATAGCCCTGTATCAATCCCACACTAATCTCACTGCCCCGCTCTCTCCCCATAGCCCTGTATCAATCCCACACTAATCCCACTGCCCCGCTCTCTCCCCATAGCCCTGTATCAATCCCACACTAATCCCACTGCCCCGCTTTCTCCCCATAGTCCTGTATCAATCCCAACTAATCCCACTGCCCCGCGCTCTCCCCATAGCCCTGTATCAATCCCAAACTAGTCCCACTGCCCCGCTCTCTCCATATAGCCCTGTATCCGTGATATTGTTAGCAGGGCGTATTGGGGATGGGTGTTGACAGGCGACTGTGGGGACCCTTCCTGACTCTGATGACCTGAAGCATTTCTTCCCTGTGAGAGTGTTGTTTACGCAGTTACAGTCTGTGCAGGGGAGCGGTGTCGTCACACAGTGGGGGGTAGCTGGAAGTTATCTATTAACCAGGCCTGACTCCTTCCCAGAGCAGGGCTGTCCATGAGGTACAGAGAGTCTGAAGGTCAGAGGAGCAGTGCGAGCACACATTACACACCACAAGTTCCCCGCTGTTAGATTTCTGAGACATTACTGTTTGATGCTCTCATCCCCTCCACTAGGTTGGGCCCGGATGGAGTATTGTGTCCAGTTCTGGCCACAACACTTTAGGGAGAATGTCTTGGAGAGGGTGCGGAGGAGATTTACCAGAATGGCACCGGGGATGAGGGACTTCAGCTATGTGGAGAGACTGGAGAACTGTGATTGTTCTCCTTAGAGCAGAGAAGGCTAAGGGGAGATTTAACAGAGGCGTTCACAATCACGAAGGGTTTTGATCGAGTAAATAGGAGAAAGTGTTTCCAGTGGCAGGAGGGTCGGTAACCAGAGGACACAGACTGAAGATAATTGGCAAAAGAACCATAGAGTTATACAGCACAGAAAGAGGCCCTTCGGCCCATCGTGTCCGCGCCGGCCATCAAGCCCTGTCTATTCTAATCCCATTTTCCAGTACTTGGTCCGTAGCCTTGTATGCTGTGGCATTTCAAGTGCTCATCTAAATGCTTCTTGAATGTTGTGAGGGTTCCTGCCTCTACCACCCTTTCAGGCAGTGAGTTCCAGATTCCAACCACCCTCTGGGTGAAAAGATTTTTCCTCAAATCCCCTCTAAACCTCCTGCCCCTTACCTTGAAACTATGCCCCCTGGTTATTGACCCCTCTACTAAGGGGAAAAGTTCCTGTCTGTCTACCCTATCTATGCCCCTCATCATTTTGTACACCTCAATCAGGTCCACCCTCAGCCTTCTCTGCTCTAAGGAAAACAACCCCAGCCTGTCCAGTCTCTCTTCATAGCTGAAGCGCTCCAGCCCAGGTAACATCCTGGTGAATCTCCTCTGCACCCTCTCCAATGCAATCACATCCTTCCTATAGTGTGGCGACCAGAACTGCACACAGTATTCCAGCTGTGGCCTAACTAGCGTTTTGTACAGCTCCATCATAACCTCCCTGCTCTTATATTCTATGCCTCGGCTAATGAAGGCACGTATCCCATATGTCTTTTTAACCACCTTATCTACCTGTCCTGCTGCCTTCAGGGATCTATGTACATGCAACCAGAGGGGGGGAAAATGTTTACGCAGTGAGTTGTTGTGATCTGGAACGCGCTCCCTGAAAGGGCGGTGGAAGCAGATTCAATAGCAACTTTCAAAAGGGAATTGGATAAATATTTGAAAAGCATATTTTGCAGGTCTGTGGGGGAGAGCGGGTGGAATTGTCGCTGGGGTACGGTTTCGTGGCTGATTGCCTCCACTCCCCCTCCCCCCACCCCTGTTCAAAGTGGAGGGTGTTGGATCCGTGGTTCAGTGGATATGCTGTTATTAAATAATCACACGGATGCTGTACATTAACAATAAACAGGTCTTTACTGGAGGAGGATAGTCTCAAGACTGGGGGTACAGAGGCATGCGCAAAGCTTATATACAGGTGTGGTCACTGCCGGTACTACAGAATACAGGAGCTGTAAAAGTAGTTCTGACTTAAAGGCACATACACTACAATTCCTCCCCTTTTAGATTAGCAGTACCCCTAATATTCAAATAACAATTAACATTTCAACATGTACATTAAACAACAAAAGTCCATTTATAGATTCAGTCTTTGGGGCGGCTTCCTGACCCTTTCGGGATAGCGCCTTTCCGGAGGTTCTTGTTCTTGGTGCAGACGCGATTCTGACCCCTTTTCATCGGGTAGTTCATCGGGTCCCACTGCTACTGGGTCTGAGGTAGATGCTACCGGTATGTCGGGTTCATCCCCAGGTACTCGAGACATGGGGTTGACGCGTTCCTGTGACGCTAAGATCTGATTGACGTGGCGTCTCACAATGTTCTCCCCGACATCCACTGTGTACATTAATGGCCCCTGCCTTGTACATATCGTTCTGGGTTGCCATTTCTCTGTTCGATAGTCACGGGCCAAGACTGGTTGCCCTACATTGAAGCTCCTTGTCGGCTTCTCATTGATGTGCTGGAATTGTTTGTCCTGAACATTTCTTCGCACATTTGGTCTGAGCAAGTCCAGACGAGATCTCAACCTTCGGTTAAAGAACATCATGGCTGGGGTCTGGTTGGTAACTGCATGTGTCGCGTTTCGGTAGGCTAATAAGAAATTGTCCATCTTATGCTGTAGTGGAATTTCATCGTCGCACATGGCCTTTATCGCCTTCTTAAAGGTTTGTACGAACCTCTCAGCCAATCCATTTGTGGCTGGATGATACGGGGCGGATGTGTAATGCCTTACCCCATTCCTTCTCATAATTTTTTGGAACTCGTCGGACACAAACTGTGGTCCATTATCAGAGCAAATCTGCTCTGGCAAACCGTTTCTGGCAAATATGGTCCGTAGGACTGCAATCGTTTTCTCTGTAGTGGTTGAAGACATTTTTATCACCTCAGGCCACTTTGAATGAGCATCCACTGCTATTAAGAACATTGAGTCCATGAATGGACCAGCGAAATCAATATGCACCCGTTGCCATGGAGAGGAGGGCCACTCCCATGGGTGTAGAGGGGCATGTGGTGGTGCATTTTGGACCTTCTGGCATCCTAAGCAGCTCTTAGTTAGGTCTTCGATTTGTTGATCGATTCCCGGCCACCACACATAAGCCCTAGCAAGGCTTTTCATTTTCACTCCCCCCAGATGACCTTCATGTAGCTCATTTAGCACTCTCTCCCTTAACTTGGGTGGAATCACCACTCTGGATCCACACATCACTGTCCCCTGGCATACTGACAGCTGATCTCTTCTGGATGAGAATGCTGGCAACAGTGAGTCGCCATGAGTTGGCCATCCCCTCACCGTCAATTCATATACCCGAGACAGCGTCGGATGATTGCGGGTCTCCTTCTCTATATCCGCGTTCGTTACTGGCAATCGTTCAATTATTGACGAATAAAATATCTCGATAGGGTCCACTGCTGGTGCTTCCTCCACAGTAGGCAGTGGCAGGCGCGATAGCCCATCAGCGTTCCCATGCTGTTTCGTGCCTTTATATTCTATTTCATATTGATTCGCCCCTAGAAACAGGGACCATCTTTGTAACCACTGTGCAGTCATCACTGGAACGCCCTTCTTAGGATTAAAGATGGAGACAAGTGGTTGGTGGTCAGTCAGCAAGGTGAACTTCTGCCCATGCAGATAGTGGTTGAATTTTTTTACTCCCCATACTAGGCTGAGGGCCTCCCTGTCAATCTGGGCGTAGTTGCGCTCAGCTGAGGTTAGTGACCGAGACGCAAAGGCTACTGGCCTCTCCAACCCGTCAGGGAATTTGTGCGACAGCACCGCTCCAATACCATAGGGTGATGCATCACATGCCAAACGAATTGGTAGTGCTGGGTTGAAATGGGCCAACACCTCTTTTGATGTGATCAATTCTTTACACTTCTGGAAAGCTCATCTACGTTCGTCATCCCACTTCCATGGTACCCCTGTTTGCAGTAGGGTGTTCAGTGGGTGTAATACCGTAGACAAATTTGGTAAGAACTTGTGGTAGTAGTTTACCAGCCCGAGGAACGACCTCAGTTGTGACACATTTTCCGGTGCTGGAGCCTTGACTACTGCCTCAATCTTGTCAGGGGACTTATGTAACCCCTCTTCATCGATGACGTGGCCACAATACGAGATCTGTTTCTGGAAAAACTCGCACTTGTGGCGATTAGCTCGTAGCCCATACTCCTTTAATCTGGTGAGCACCTTCTGCAGGTTGGCGAGGTGATCACCGTCATTTTCGCCCGTGACCAAGATGTCGTCCAAATAACACTGGGTCCCTGGAATCCCTTGCAGGACCTGATCCATCGCCCTTTGCCAGATAACCGGAGCCGAGGCTACTCCAAACACCAGCCGGTTGTATTGATAGAGACCTTTATGAGTGTTGATCGTAAGGTATTGTTTCAAAGCTTCTTCTACCTCCATTTGCAAGTACGCCTGGGCTAGATCAATTTTGGTGAAGCGTTTACCTCCAGATAGCGAGGCGAAAATATCCTCAATTCGTGGAAGCGGATATTGTACCGTGTGAAGGACTGGGTTCACTGTCACCTTAAAATCCCCACAGATGCGGACCTTCTTTGGTTCCCCAGGCGTATTACTCAACGACCTCTTCATTACAGGAACAATGGGTGTAGCCCACTCGCTCCAGTCCACTTTGGACAGTACTCCTGAACGTTCCAACCCTTCCAGCTCTGCTTCAACAGCTGGTCTGATCGCATAAGGCACTGGTCTGGCCTTCAGAAACTTTGGGCTTGCATTTTCCTCTATTTTAATCATTGCTGTTATTCCTTTTAGTGTTCCTAGTCCCTCCTGGAACACTTCTTTTGCGTCAGTTAGCATTTTTGACAGTCGTCCAGGTGTGACGTCGTCATCATTTTTGGCCTCATCCTTCAGTGCCTGTATGGAATGCCAATCTAATTGTATCTTCCGGATCCATTCACGTCCTAGCAGTGGTGGTCCTCCATCTGGCAATACATATATATCCATTTTAGGTATTTCCTGGCCTTTATATGTCACTTTCACCCTTATTTTTCCTTTGGGGTAGACTTTTTGCCCCGTATACGTCTTCAAGACAATCTCTGTAGCTTTCAAGGGTATGTGTGAAAATAGCCGCTTGTAGTCTCTTTGATTTATGACTGTTAGAGCTGACCCTGTGTCCAATTCCATTTTCACTTGGACTCCGTCTATCTTGAGTGTAACCCAGATAGTCTGATGATCCTCCATTTCTGTTATCTTATGTAGTTTCAGATAACCCAGCTCCTTGATTCCGGAGTCTGTGTCACTTTTCTGTTCGTCTGAACCACTGTCCATCACCTGGTGTACCTTTTTGTACTTCTCCTGTGGAGATTTCTTACTGTTGGTTTTCTTCCCAGACCTGCAGACTCTTACTATGTGTCCTGCTTTCCCACACTGTCTGCACACTTGGTCCTTGAACCAACAATCTTTCTGGTCATGTGTTGTTCTGCCGCAGCGATAGCACTTCCCTGTTCCATAGGACATTTCATTGGTGCCATAATCTTGCGGTCTCCATTGTATCTCTGCAGCGCCCCTTGCGGCTGCTTCGTGTGATACTGCCATACTGAAAGCTTTGTCCAGCGTAAGGTCCTTTTCTGATAGAAGCCGTTTCTGGATTCCTTCACTTTGTAGCCCACACACAAACTTGTCCCTTAACGTATCTGCTAGTCCCGCTCCAAACTGGCAGTGTTTCGATAGCTTGCGCAGTTCCGTTAGATACTCAGCATTGCTTTCGTCTTTGTGTTGGTTCCTTTTATGGAACTTAAATCGTTCTGCTATCAGCAGCGGTGTGGGGTTTAAGTGGTCCTGTAGGATTTCTACTATGCTTTCAAAATTCTTGTTTACCGGCTTCTCTGGGGTTATTAGATTTCGCAGTAACCCATAAGTTTTTGCACCCATGGAATTTAACAGAACCAGTGCTTTATTAGCATCTGGCACTTCATACAGTACACCTCAATACGTTCCACATATGTCGCCCAATCTTCGACTTCATTGTCGAACGTAGAGATACTGCCACTCTTCGGCATCCTTGGGTGTGAGTTAACTGTCAAAAATGGCGCCTCCCGCGCTTCCCCTTCTTCTCCGCTGGCACAAAATGGCGTCTCCCGCGCTTTCCTTCCTTCCCGCGCTCGCCCTTCTTCTCCGCTGCGGCTTCTAAAAATGGCGTCTCCCGCGCTCCTTCTTCTTCTCCGCGGCTCAATGGCGTCTCCCGCGCTCCCCTTTCTTCGCCCCGCAGACCCTGTTCAGCCCGTGAGCCCTGGCTGTGCTCTGCGCGTTCTTCTTTTTATATTTTTCAACGCCGCTCAGTCTAGAACCCGGCTGTTTCTCTACCCTCTCTCTCTCCGGTTTGTTTTCTTTTTCTCGACGCCGCTCGGTGTTCAACCCCCGGCTGCGCCCTGCGCTCTTCACCCTCTGTCTTACCCCATCGACGCTGCTCGGCTTTCTCTCCGCCGTCGGTCGGCTCCAGCCGCCGCTGCTCAGGAAGGGTCTGCACTGGACCTGTCGTCGGTCTCTTGCTGCTCGTCGTGGCTGGGGAACCAAGCCCGGCTCTCCACAGCCTCCCCTGCGAAGTTCAATCTCTGCCTGACTGCTGGGCAGTTGCTCGTGGTCGACGCCCGTGTTCCTGGCCTCGACTATTTTTTTTTATGTTGCAGGTAGATTCGAATCGACACTCGTCGCCACTGTTGGATCCGTGGTTCAGTGGATATGCTGTTATTAAATAATCACATGGATGCTGTACATTAACAATAAACAGGTCTTTACTGGAGGAGGGTAGTCTCAAGACTGGGGGTACAGAGGCATGCGCAAAGCTTATATACAGGTGTGGTCACTGCCGGTACTACAGTATACAGGAGCTGTAAAAGTAGTTCTGACTTAAAGGCACATACACTACAGAGGGATCTGATTCAAAGCGCTTGCGAATTCTGCCACTTTTGAGATTGAATCTCTTCCCCGTCCTCCCAGGGCAGCTCGCGCTGTCAGTCCAGCTCTGCTGCACTGATCCGATTCTCATCGATTTGCCCTATAGTTCCTCACGAGGCACCTGTGGTCGAGGGGACACGTGGACCTCTCATGCAAACAGGGTGCAACAACAGCAACCTGCATTTATATAGCGCCTTTAATGTAGTAAAACGTCCCAAGGTGCTTCACAGGAGCGATTATCAGAGAAAAATTGACACCCGAGCCACATCAGGAGATATTAGGGCAGGTGACCAAAAGCTGGGTCAAAGAGGTCGGTTTTAAGGAGCGTCTTAAAGGAGGAGAGAGAGGCGGAGAGGTTTAGGGAGGGAATTCCAGAGCTCGGGGCCCAGGCGGCTGAAGGCACGGCCGCCAATGGTGGAGCGATGGAAATCGGGGGATGCTCAAGAGCCCAGAATTGGAGGAGCGCAGAGATCTCGGACGGTTGTAGGGACTGGAGGAGGTTACAGAGATAGGGAGGGGGCTGTGGAGGGATTTGAAAACAGGGATGAGAATTTTTAAATCGAGGCGATGCCGGACCGGGAGCCAATGTAGGTCAGCGAGCACAGGGGGTGATGGGAGAGCGGGACTTGGTGCGAGTTCTGGATGGAGCAGGCCATTCAGCCCCTCTAGCCTGTTACCATAGGAACAGGAGGAGGCCCATTCAGCCCCTCGAGCCTGTTACACAGGAACAGGAGGCCATTCAGCCCCCTCGAGCCTGTTACACAGGAACAGGAGGAGGCCCATTCAGCCCCTCGAGCCTGTTACACAGGAACAGGAGGCCATTCAGCCCCTTGAGCCTGTTACACAGGAACAGGAGGAGGCCATTCAGCCCCTCGAGCCTGTTACACAGGAACAGGAGGAGGCCCATTCAGCCCCCTCGAGCCTGTTACATTAGGAACAGGAGGAGGCCCATTCAGCCCCTCGAGCCTGTTACACAGGAACAAGAGGAGGCCCATTCAGCCCCTCGAGCCTGTTACACAGGAACAGGAGGAGGCCATTCAGCCCCCTCGAGCCTGTTACACAGGAACAGGAGGAGGCCCATTCAGCCCCTCGAGCCTGTTACACAGGAACAGGAGGAGGCCCATTCAGCCCCTCGAGCCTGTTACACAGGAACAGGAGGAGGCCATTCAGCCACTCGAGCCTGTTACACAAGAACAGGAGGAGTCCATTCAGCCTCTTGAGCCTGTTGCACAGGAACAGGAGGAGGCCCATTCAGCCCCCTCGAGCCTGTTACACAGGAACAGGAGGAGGCCCATTCAGCCCCTCGAGCCTGCTACACAGGAACAGGAGGAGGCCCATTCAGCCCCTCGAGCCTGTTACCAAAAGAACAGGAGGAGGCCATTCAGCCCCTCGAGCCTGTTACCATAGGAACAGGAGGAGGCCCATTCAGCCCCTCGAGCCTGTTGCACAGGAACAGGAGGAGGCCATTCAGCCCCCTCGAGCCTGTTACACAGGAACAGGAGGAGGCCCATTCAGCCCCTTGAGCCTGTTACACAGGAACAGGAGGAGGCCCATTCAGCCCCCTAGAGCCTGTTACACAGGAACAGGAGGAGGCCATTCAGCCCCTCGAGCCTGTTACACAAGAACAGGCGGAGGCCATTCAGCCCCTTGAGCCTGTTACAGAGGAACAGGAGGAGGCCCATTCAGCCCCCTCAAGCCTGTTACACAGGAACAGGAGGAGGCCATTCAGCCCCTCGAGCATGTTACACAGGAACAGGAGGAGGCCCATTCAGCCCCTCGAGCCTGTTACACAGGAACAGGAGGAGGCCATTCAGCCCCTCGAGCCTGTTACACAGGAACAGGAGGAGGCCATTCAGCCCCTCGAGCCTGTTACACAGGAACAGGAGGAGGCCCATTCAGCCCCCACGAGCCTGTTACACAGGAACAGGAGGAGGCCCATTCAGCCCCTCGAGCCTGTTACACAGGAACAGGAGGAGGCCCATTCAGCCCCTCGAGCCTGTTACACAAGAACAGGCGGAGGCCATTCAGCCCCTTGAGCCTGTTACACAGGAACAGGAGGAGGCCCATTCAGCCCCCTCGAGCCTGTTACACAGGTACAGGAGGAGGCCATTCAGCCCCTCGAGCCTGTTACACAGGAACAGGAGGAGGCCCATTCAGCCCCTCGAGCCTGTTACACAGGAACAGGAGGAGGCCATTCAGCCTCTCGAGCCTGTTACACAGGAACAGGAGACGGCCATTCAGCCCCTCGAGCCTGTTACAGAGGAACAGGAGGAGGCCCATTCAGCCCCCTCGAGCCTGTTACACAGGAACAGGAGGAGGCCCATTCAGCCCCTCGAGCCTGTTACACAGGAACAGGAGGAGGCCCATTCAGCCCCTCGAGCCTGTTACACAGGAACAGGAGGAGGCCCATTCAGCCCCTCGAACCTGTTACACAGGAACAGGAGGAGGCCCATTCAGCCCCCTCGAGCCTGTTACACAGGAACAGGAGGAGGCCCATTCAGCCCCTCGAGCCTGTTACACAGGAACAGGAGGAGGCCCATTCAGCCCCTCGAGCCTGTTACACAGGAACAGGAGGAGGCCCATTCAGCCCCTCGAGCCTTTTACACAGGAACAGGAGGAGGCCCATTCAGCCCCTCGAGCCTGTTACACAGGAACAGAAGGGGGCCCATTCAGCCCCTCGAGCCTGTTACACAGGGACAGGAGGAGGTCCATTCAGCCCCTCTAGCCTGTTACACAGGAACAGGAGGAGGCCCATTCAGCCCCTTGAGCCTGTCACACAGGAACAGGAGGAGGCCATTCAGCCCCTCGAGCCTGTTACACAGGAACAGGAGGAGGCCCATTCAGCCCCTCGAGCCTGTTACACAGGAACAGGAGGAGGTCCATTCAGCCCCTCTAGCCTGTTACACAGGAACAGGAGGAGGCCCATTCAGCCCCCTCGAGCCTGTTACACATTAACAGGAGGAGGCCCATTCAGCCCCTCGAGCTTGTTACATAGGAACAGGAGGAGGCCCATTCAGCCCCTCGAGCCTGTTGCACAGGAACAGAAGGAGGCTATGCAGCCCCTCGAGCCTGTTACACAGGAACAGGAGGAGGCCCATTCAGCCCCCTCGAGCCTGTTACACAGGAACAGGAGGAGGCCCATTCAGCCCCTCGAGCCTGTTACATAGGAACAGGAGGAGGCCCATTCAGCCCCCCCGAGCCTGTTACACAGGAACAGGAGGAGGCCCATTCAGCCCCCTCGAGCCTGTTACACAGGTACAGGAGGAGGCCATTCAGCCCCTCGAGCCTGTTACACAGGAACAGGAGGAGGCCCATTCAGCCCCTCGAGCCTGTTACACAGGAACAGGAGGAGGCCATTCAGCCCCTCGAGCCTGTTACACAGGAACAGGAGACGACCATTCAGCCCCTCGAGCCTGTTACACAGGAACAGGAGGAGGCCCATTCAGCCCCTCGAGCCTGTTACACAGGAACAGGAGGCAGCCCATTCAGCCCCTCGAGCCTGTTACACAGGAACAGGAGGAGGCCCATCCAGCCCCTCGAGCCTGTTACGCAGGAACAGGAGGAGGCCCATTCAGCCCCTCGAGCCTGTTACGCAGGATCAGGAGGAGGCCCATTCAGCCCCTCGGGCCTGTTACACAGGAACAGGAGGAGTCCCATTCAGCCCCTCGGGCCTATCCCGCCATTCAATTTGATCACGGCTGATCTGTATCCTAACTCCATCTACCCGCCTTGGTTCCATATTCCTTAATCCCCTTACCCAACAAAAATCTATCAATCTCAGTTTTGACATTTACAATTGACCCCCCCCCCCAGCCTCAACAGCTTTTTGGGGGAGAGAGTTCCAGATTTCCACCACCCTTTGTGTGAAGAAGTGCTTCCTGACATCACCCCTGAATGGCCTGGCTCTAATTTTAAGGCGACGCCCCCCCTTGTTCAGGACTCCCCCCACCAGAGGAAATAGTTTCTCTCTCTCTCTATCCTTTAATCATCTTAAACACCTCGATTAGATCACCCCTTAATCTTCTAAACTCGAGGGAATACAAGCCCGGTCTGTGCGACCTGTCCTCGTAATTTAACCCTTTCAGCCCCCGGGTATCATTCTGGTGAATCTGCATTGCCCCCCACTCCGAGGCCGGTGGATCCTTCCTGAGGTGCGGGGCCCAGAACTGAACACAGTTATACTCCAGGTGGGGTCTGACCAGAGCTCCGTACAACTGAAGCATTCCCTGCCTCCCCTTTGTACTCCAGCCCCCTGGAGATAAAGGGATTAATCTGGTGATATGAAATAGGGACCAATCTTACATCTTTTTTAGCATTACATAGCATGTTCGGCACAGAAACAGGCCATTCGGCCCAAGTGCTCCGTGCCAGTATTTCTGCTCCACACCAGCCTCCTCCCACCCCTCTTCATCTCACCCCATCAACACCAGCCTCCTCCCACCCCTCTTCATCTCACCCCATCAACACCAGCCTCCTCCCACTCCTCTTCATCTCACCCCGTCAACACCAGCCTCCTCCCACCCCTCTTCATCTCACCCCATCAACACCAGCCTCCTCCCACCCCTCTTCATCTCACCCCATCAACACCAGCCTCCTCCCACCCCTCTTCATCTCACCCCATCAACACCAGCCTCCTCCCGCCCCTCTTCATCTCACCCCATCAACACCAGCCTCCTCCCACCCCTCTTCATCTCACCCCATCAACACCAGCCTCCTCCCGCCCCTCTTCATCTCACCCCATCAACACCAGCCTCCTCCCACCCTCTTCATCTCACCCCATCAACACCAGCCTCCTCCCACCCCTCTTCATCTCACCCCATCAACACCAGCCTCCTCCCACCCCTCTTAATCTCACCCCATCAACACCAGCCTCCTCCCACCCCTCTTCATCTCACCCCATCAACACCAGCCTCCTCCCACCCCTCTTCATCTCACCCCATCAACACCAGCCTCCTCCCACCCCTCTTCATCTCACCCCATCAACACCAGCCTCCTCCCGCCCCTCTTCATCTCACCCCATCAACACCAGCCTCCTCCCGCCCCTCTTCATCTCACCCCATCCACACCAGCCTCCTCCCACCCCTCTTCATCTCACCCCATCAACACCAGCCTCCTCCCACCCCTCTTCATCTCACCCCATCAACACCAGCCTCCTCCCACCCCTCTTCATCTCACCCCATCAACACCAGCCTCCTCCCACTCCTCTTCATCTCACCCCATCAACACAACCCTCTATTCCCTTCTCCCTCATGTGTTTATCCAGCTTCCCCTTAAATGCATCTATACTATTCGCCTCAACCACTCCCTGTAGTAGCGAGTTCCACATTCTCACCACTCTCTGGGTAAAGAAGTTTCTCCTGAATTCCCCCTATTGGATTTATTAGACTACCATATTTATGGCCCCTAGTTCTGGGCACCTCCATGTGGGAAAGGTCTTCTCCGTGCCTAACCTGGCTAACCCCTTCGTAATTTTAAAGTCCTCTATCAGGTTACCCTTCAGCCTTTTTTGTAGAGAAAAGAACCCATTTACTGGGGCTCTCTCCCCCAATCCCCCCATTTACTGGGGCTCTCTCCCCCAATCCCCCCATTTACTGGGGCTCTCTCCCCCAATCCCCCCATTTACTGGGGCTCTCTCCCCCAATCCCCCCATTTACTGGGGCTCTCTCCCCCAATCCCCCCATTTACTGGGGCTCTCTCCCCCAATCCCCCCATTTACTGGGGCTCTCTCCACCAATCCCCCCATTTACTGGGGCTCTCTCCCCCAATCCCCCCATTTACTGGGGCTCTCTCCCCCAATCCCCCCATTTACTGGGGCTCTCTCCACCAATCCCCCCATTTACTGGGGCTCTCTCCCCCAATCACCCCATTTACTGGGGCCCTCCCCCAATCCCCCCATTTACTGTGGCCCTCCCCCAATGCCCCCATTTACTGGGGCTCTCTCCCCCAATCCCCCCATTTACTGGGGCTCTCTCCCCCAATCACCCCATTTACTGGGGCCCTCCCCCAATGCCCCCATTTACTGGGGCTCTCTCCCCCAATCCCCCCATTTACTGGGGCTCTCTCCCCCAATCCCCCCATTTACTGGGGCCCTCCCACAATCCCCCCATTTACTGGGGCTCTCTCCCCCAATCACCCCATTTACTGGGGCCCTCCCCCAATCCCCCCATTTACTGGGTCTCTCTCCCCCAATCACCCCATTTACTGGGGCCCTCCCCCAATCCCCCCATTTACTGGGGCTCTCTCCCCCAATCACCCCATTTACTGGGGCCCTCCCCCAATCCCCCCATTTACTGGGTCTCTCTCCCCCAATCACCCCATTTACTGGGGCCCTCCCCCAATCCCCCCATTTACTGGGTCTCTCTCCCCCAATCACCCCATTTACTGGGGCCCTCCCACAATCCCCCCATTTACTGGGGCTCTCTCCCCCAATCACCCCATTTACTGGGGCCCTCCCCCAATCCCCCCATTTACTGGGGCTCGCTCCCCCAATCCCCCCATTTACTGGGGCCCTCTCCCCCAATCCCCCCATTTACTGGGGCTCGCTCCCCCAATCCCCCCATTTACTGGGGCTCTCTCCCCCAATCCCCCCATTTACTGGGGCTCTCTCCCCCAATCCCCCCATTTACTGGGGCTCTCTCCCCCAATCCCCCCATTTACTGGGGCTCTCTCCCCCAATCCCCCCATTTACTGGGGCTTTCTCCCCCAATCCCCCCATTTACTGGGGCTCTCTCCCCCAATCCCCCCATTTACTGGGGCTCTCTCCCCCCATCCCCCCATTTACTGGGGCTCTCTCCCCCAATCCCCCCATTTACTGGGGCTCTCTCCCCCAATCCCCCCATTTACTGGGGCTCTCTCCCCCAATCCCCCCATTTACTGGGGCCCTCCCACAATCCCCCCATTTACTGGGGCTCTCTCCCCCAATCCCCCCATTTACTGGGGCTTTCTCCCCCAATCCCCCCATTTACTGGGGCTTTCTCCCCCAATCCCCCCATTTACTGGGGCTCTCTCCACCAATCCCCCCATTTACTGGGGCTCTCTCCCCCAATCCCCCCATTTACTGGGGCCCTCCCACAATCCCCCCATTTACTGGGGCTCGCTCCCCCAATCCCCCCATTTACTGGGGCCCTCCCCCAATCCCCCCATTTACTGGGGCTCTCTCCCCCAATCCCCCCATTTACTGGGGCTCTCTCCCCCAATCCCCCCATTTACTGGGGCTCTCTCCCCCAATCCCCCCATTTACTGGGGCTCTCTCCCCCAATCCCCCCATTTACTGGGGCTCTCTCCCCCAATCCCCCCATTTACTGGGGCTCTCCCCCAATCCCCCCATTTACTGAGGCCCTCCCCCAATCCTCCCATTTACTGGGGCTCTCTCCCCCAATCCCCCCATTTACTGGGGCCCTCCCCCAATCCCCCCATTTACTGGGGCCCTCCCCCAATCCCCCCATTTACTGGGGCCCTCCCCCAATCCCCCCATTTACTGGGGCCCTCCCCCAATCCCCCCATTTACTGGGGCCCTCCCCCAATCCCCCCATTTATTGGGCTCTCTCCCCCAATCCCCCCATTTATTGGGCTCTCTCCCCCAATCCCCCCATTTATTGGGCTCTCTCCCCCAATCCCCCCATTTATTGGGCTCTCTCCCCCAATCCCCCCATTTATTGGGCTCTCTCCCCCCATCCCCCCATCTACTGGGGCTCTCTCCCCCAATCCCCCCATTTACTGGGGCACTCTCCCCCAATCCCCCCATTTACTGTCGCTCTCTCCCCCAATCCCCCCATTTACTGTCGCTCTCTCCCCCAATCCCCCCATTTACTGCTGCTCTCTCGCAATCCCCCCAGAGCGCCGCACTGTCGGAGGGGTGGTACTGAGGGAGCGCCGCACTGTCGAAGGGGCAGTACTGAGGGAGCGCTGCACTGTTGGATGGGCGGTACTGAGGGAGCGCCGCACTGTCGGAGGGGCAGTACTGAGGGAGCGCCGCACTGTCGGAGGGGCAGTACTGAGGGCGTGCTGCACTGTCGGAGGGGCAGTACTGAGGGAGTGCTGCACTGTTGGAGGGGCGGTACTGAGGGAGCGCCGCACTGTCGAAGGCGCCGTCTTTTGGATGAGACGTTAATCCGAGGCCTCGTCTGCCCTCTCAGGTGGATGTAAAAGATCCCACGGCCACTATTGGAAGAAGAGCAGGGGGGAGTTCTCCCCGGTGTCCTGGGGCCAATATTTATCCCTCAACCAACATCACTAAAAACAGTTGATCCGGTCATTATCACATTGCTGTTTGTGGGAGCTTGCTGTGCGCAAATTGGCTGCCGCGTTTCCTACATTACAACAGTGACCACACTTCAAGAAATACTTCATTGGCTGTAAAGCGCTTTGGGACGTCCTGAGGTGGTGAAAGGTGCTGGAGAAATAGGAGTCTTTCGTTCTTTCTTTTTGCAGATGCTTGTTTTTCTTGGTAACTATTGAACTGTGAGCGGCATCGCAGAAACGCTGGTTTTGAAGCGCGGTTTGAAGCCTGCGGTTCCTGACTGTCCTATTCATTACACAAGTTGTGCCCCTCTAGGGTATATCTGTGGGGAGCTGGGCCTTTGCAAACATTAATCTGCCGCGGAGTGTTTATTATTTACATTAACACGAATGTATTTGTTATTCTGAATCTAATGAATAGCTTTATTAAGAACATAAGAAATAGGAACAGGAGTAGGCCAATCGGCCCCTCGAGCCTTCTCCGCCATTCAATAAGATCATGGCTGATCTGATCCTAACCTCAAATCTACTTCCACTCTCTATCCCACCCGAACCCATGTGATCTCCCGGGAGAGGCGAAAAACCAGATAAAAAACCCAATGGCCAATTTGGGAGAAAATATCTGGGAAATTCCTCTCCGACCCATCAAGGCGATCGAAACTCGTTCAGGAGATCACTCTGTCCCTGTATTTCCTGCAGTACTTACCTTCTGTAAAAGGTGATCTCCACCCCAGCCAGGAACAGTCCCAATTTACTCTTGAAGGACTCCTAGCTGGCAGCCTGTTCCCGAGGTCTCCACTAATCCCTGTGAATAGAACCATCTCCTGAAATCTAACACAGAATTAGAACACAAGAAGTAGGAGCAGGACCAGGCTACACGGCCCCTGGGCCCACTCCATTACCCACAGGGCCATGACCGATCCGAACCTAGCCTCATGTCCGATTTCTTGCCCGCTCCCCGTAACCCCTAATTCCCCTTTACTTCTAGGAAAGTGTCTATTTCTGTTTTAAATTTATTTAATGATGTAGCTTCCACAGCTTTCTAGGGCAGCAAATTCCACAGACCTACTACCCTCTGAGTGAAGTAGTTCCTCCTCATCTCAGTTTTGAAAGAGCAGCCCCTTATTCTAAGATTATGCCCCCTAGATCTAGTTTCACCCATCAGTGGGAACATCCTCACCACATCCACCCAATCCAACCCCTTCACAATCTTATATGTTTCAATAAGATCGCCTCTCATTCTTCTGAACTCCAATGAGTAGAGTCCCAATCTACTCAACCTCTCCTCATATGTCCACCCCCTCATCCCCACTGATCTAACTATATTTTTTAATACATTATTAATCCAGTACAGATTTAGGGTACAACATCTGGACCCTGGGTTAAAATCAAGGCTGGCGTCTCCTCTGATGTGCAACGTAATGGCCAAGTCAGTTCCACTGTCATTGGGTTGCAGTGCCAGTGGGCACCAGTGATGCAGTGACTTCCAGTGATGCAATGAGCTCCAGTGTCCAATGGAATTCCAGTGATGCAGTGGGCTCCAGTTTCCGGTGGGATCCAGTGATGCAGTGAGATTCCAGTGACACAGTGGGATTCGGTGATGCACTTGGTTCCAGTTTCCAGTTGGACCCAGCGATGCAGTGGGCTCCAGTGATGCAGTGGGCTCCAGTGATGCAGTGGGATTCCAGTGATGTAGTGTGTTCCAGTGATGTAGCATGTTCCAGTGATGGGATGGATTCCAGTGCTGCAGTCAGGTTCCAGTGCCTGTGAGATTCCAGTGACGCAGTGGGTTCCAGTGCCAGTGGGATTTGGTGATGCACTTGGTTCCAGTTTCCAGTTGGATCCAGTGATGCAGTGGGCTCTAGTGATGCAGTGGGTTTTAGTGATGCAATGGGATTCCAGTGATGTAGCATGTTCCAATGATGTAGCATGTTCCAGTGATGTAGCATGTTCCAGTGATGTAGCATGTTCCAGTGATGTAGCATGTTCCAGTGATGTAGCATGTTCCAGTAATGCAGTGTGCTCCAGTGATGCAGTGACTTTCAGTAATGCAGTGGGCTCCAGTGATGGAATGGATTCCAGTGCTGCAGTCAGGTTCCAGTGATGCAATGTGATGCAGTGAGATTCCAGTGCCAGTGAGATTCCAGTGACGGAGTGGGTTCCAGTGCCAGTGGGATTCGGTGATGCACTTGGTTCCAGTTTCCAGTTGGATCCAGCGATGCAGTGGGTTGCAGTGACGCAGTGGGCTCCAGTGATGCAGTGGGTTTTAGTGATGCAGTGAGATTCCAGTGCCAGTAGGTTCTGGTGCCAGTGAGTTGCAATTATGCAGTGGGTTGCAGTGATGCAGTGGGATCCAGTGATGCAGTGAGATTCCAGTGCCAGTGGGTTTCGGTGATGCGCTTGGTTCCAGTTTCCAGTTGGATCCAGTGATGCAGTGGGATTCCAGTGATGCAGTGGGATCCAGTGATGCAGTGAGATTCCAGTGCCAGTGAGATTCCAGTGCCAGTGGGTTTTGGTGATGCACTTGGTTCCAGTTTCCAGTTAGATCCAGTGATGCACTGGGGTCCAGTGATGCAGTGAGACTCCAGTGAAACAGTGAGACTCCAGTGATGCAGTGAGACTTCAGTGATGCAGTGAGACTCCAGTGATGCAGTGAGACTCCAGTGATGCAGTGAGACTTCAGTGATGCAGTGAGACTCCAGTGATGCAGTGAGACTCCAGTGATGCAGTGAGACTCCAGTGACACAGTGGGCTCCAATCTTTCATCTCCGTGATCGGGGTTATTTTCGAGCCAGGCAGAGAGGGGAGGTTTCCTTTGACCAGTGACTGATTGACACAGCCCAGCAACTATCCTTCCGCCTCTGGTTGCCGAGGCTGCTGCCCGTTGCGAGGCTGTACAATCCGGCGCGTTTCTCGGCCTGCATTTACGAACTAGACCTAACACATTTATACCTTTTATGCATCTTGTAACGCTCGCTCCTTTCAATAAAATTTAAAGTGGGTTTCTTGCAAGCGACTGCGTTCTGAGTCACTGCAGCAATCTCGAAAGTGAGCGCTGAAAAACTATTCCCCCGTCACACTGAACCCTGACCCTGTGCTCATCCCGATCTTCACGCACGGGCTCAGTAGTGGGGTGGGGTGGGGGGGGGGTGGCGGGTGGTCACTGGATAAATGATCTGAAACAGGAACTCTTTGGGTTTTTTGCTTCTTTGCCCTGCCCAGTCCATGGGCTCTGAGGTCAATCATACAGCCCATCTCGCCCTGGGCTTGACTCCCTCCCCAGGCTGCTGGATCGTTGGAAATTAGCAGCCAGACAAGCCTGTCCCTTTCTCGTGAATCACCTCCACCTTCTCCCCGTATCCTTCAACCCCACCTTCTCAGCAAAACCCTTCAATCGCACCCTATCCCTCAACCCCACCCACCCACCATTTTTTAAAATTCATTTATGGGATGTGGGCGTCGCTGGTAAGGCCCAGCATTTATTGCCCATCCCTAGTTGCCCCTTGAGAAGGTGGTGGTGAGCCGCCTTCTTGAACCGCTGCAGTCCGTGTGGTGAAGGTGCTCCCACAGTGCTGTTAGGGAGGGAGTTCCAGGATTTTGACCCAGCGGCGATGAAGGAACAGCCGATATATTTCCAAGTCGGGATGGTGTGTGACTTGGAGGGGAACTTGGAGGTGGTGGTGTTCCCACGCGCCTGCTGCCCTTGTCCTTCTAGGTGGTGGAGGTGGCGGGTTTGGGAGGTGCTGCCGAAGAAGCCTTGGCGAGTTGCAGCAGTGCATCTTGTAGATGGTCCACACTGCAGCCACGGTGCACCGGTGGTGGAGGGAGTGAATGTTTAAGGTGGTGGACGGGGTGCCGATCAAGCGGGCTGCTTTGTCCTGGATGGTGTCGAGCTTCTTGAGTGTTGTTGGAGCTACACTCATCCAGGCAAGGGGTGGGTATTCCATCACACTCCCCACCGTCTCCACAAATGCCCCCTCCCGAACCCCACCTTCTCCCCCTATCCCTCAACCCCACCATATCCCTCAGCCCCACCTTATCGCCATGTCCCGCAATCCCTTCTCTCTTGAAACACACCTAATTGCTGAATGACCCATTTATCTGCTCTGCTTCAGGGGCCCTCTCTGGTAATTTATTCAACTACCCAATTACCCTCTGAATGATAACTTCCCCCGAATTTCCTTCGCTCCAGACTCCTTCATTGGGGACACAAGGTTAAGAACGAGGAACGGTTTGCCCCATTCCATTGCCTTCACAAGCTCAGTCAGCCTGGGACCTCCACACCCCCAGGGCAAACATGCCCAAACTGCCCCCCTCGAAGCCGAAATTCCCTGAAGCTGAAATTGCCTTCAAGTATCCAGACCTTATCCAACAGACGTGACGGATTACGCGCGAGTTGGGAACACAGGAGCCTGTTACACAGGAACAGGAGGAGGCCATTCAGCCCCTCGAGACTGTTACACAGGAACAGGAGGAGGCCCATTCAGCCCCTCGAGCCTGTTACACAGGAACAGGAGGAGGCCCATTCAGCCCCTCGAGCCTGTTACACAGGAACAGGAGGAGGCCATTCAGCCCCCTCGAGCCTGTTACACAGGAACAGGAGGAGGCCCATTCAGCCCCTCGAGCCTGTTACACAGGAACAGGAGGAGGCCCATTCAGCCCCTCGAGCCTGTTACACAGGAACAGGAGGAGGCCCATTCAGCCCCTCGAGCCTGTTACACAGGAACAGTAGGAGGCCATTCAGCCCCTCGAGCCTGTTACACAGGAACAGGAGGAGGCCATTCAGCCCCTTGAGCCTGCTCCGCCATTCAATGAGATCACGGCTGATCTGTATCTTAACTCCATTTACCCGCCTAACCCTTAATCCCCTGACCCAACAAAAATCTATCAATCTCAGTTTTGACATTTTCAATTAACCCCCAGCCTCAACAGCTTTTTGGGGGGGAGAGTTCCAGATTTCAACTCACCCTTTGTGTGAAAAAGTGCTTCCCGACATCACCCCTGAACGGCCTGGCTCTAATTTTAAGTTTATGCCCCTTGAATATGGAATTAACAATCTTAAATATTAAAAATAGAGACTTTATTACATATCCCAGAGCCATTATTAAAACACATTTTCACAGCACAATTCATAGTGAGAAATATGTACAAACTATACAAATATTACATTTTTTTCTTACAATATTTACAATGCTCGTAATAATACAATCCATCCACTTCTCTGGAAATAATTTCGCCGAAGTTAGTTGCAGCTTTTGCGATCCTCTTAACTTTCTCCCCTCTTCCCGTCAAAGGGCTGATAGTCCCTGGGGTGCAGCTTCCGTGCGGCCCACCTCCTGTGCATGGCCATTCACCCCAGGCAGAGCGCAAACGGCGGGCTATTCGGCTGTGGAGGGCCGGACTGCCAGCAGGAGCTTGGCAAGAGCTGGTCAACGACGGGCAGCGCAGGCCTGCGCGCTCTCTCCCTCGGCCCCGCGGCGGCCTCCCTACTCCGCCCGCCTCTTGCCCCCGAACACGGCCGACACGCTGCGCACGATGCCCCGCAGGCCGGCCGCCCTCTTGGCCGCCGCCCTGGACTCCCGGACCAGGCCCAGCAACTGGTGGAAGGCCAGCAGGACGCCGTGGTAGGTCTCGGCGGCCGAGACCTCGAGGAAGGCGCAGTGGCTGCCCAGCGCCAGCAGGCGCCCCTCCTCGCTGGGGACAGCCCGCCGGTGGCACAGGTCCCGCTTGTTGCCCACGACGACCGCGGGTGCCCGGCTGCCCTTGGCCTGCCGGAGCCGCTGGACCTGCCGCCGCGCCACCTCGAAGCTGTCCCGGTCGCAGATGCTGTAGACGATGATGAAGCCGTCCGCCCAGCGCATCTGCTGCTCCGTCGGGTGAGCCGGCCCCTCCGAGTTCTGTGAAGGAGAGGAAAAGGAACAAAATGCTCAATTATCTGGTTTTTAAAAAGCAAATTTAGCCCCCCAAACCCCTACCACCACCACCATGCCAAAGTGGGTTAGCCTGCGCAGTGATTGACGGCTGGCTATTCGCTCTTGGGGTGCATCGCGACCGCGCCCGAAATTGGATTTCCATACACAAGATTGGAGGCACTGGATAGCGATCAGCTCCCTTCCCACCCCCCACCCTCTCTACCTTACACAGTGGCACTGAGATCAATCAGTACCGTTCCTCAGCCCCCTCCCCACCCCAATCGTCACCGCCCCCTGGCCGAGGTCAGCCTGCTGAGCTCAGCTCAGGGCCGCGCTGATGGCCGCATGTACCCACGGCGCTATTCCGAGAGGAGCAAGTTCCCCCTGGAGCCCTCGGGGGGCCAGCCCACATCCGAAGCAGATCAACCGGTCCCTTGCGCCACTGGCTGCCTGTGGGATCTTGCTGTGCGCGGAACGTTTCCCGGTTCAAATTTTAACCCGTCGCTCGAGACTGGGACACTGGGGCCTGGCCCCGGAGATAACTGACAGCACCGAGTTGAAAAGAGTGCGCGAGAAGCCAAGGGAATCACACAGCACAGAAGGAGGCCATTCGGCCCATCGTGCCTATGCCGGCTCTTTGAACGAGCTCTCCAATTAGTCCCACTCCCCCCTGCTCTTTCTCCACAGCCCTGCCGTTTTTTTTCCTTCAAGTGTTTATCCAATTCCCTTTTGAAAGTTACTATTGAATCTGCTCCCACCGCCCTTTCAGGCAGCGCGTTCCAGATCACAACAACTCGCTGCGTAAAAAACATTCTCCTCATCTCCAGTCTGGTTCTTTCGCCAATTATCTTAAATCTGTGTCCTCTAGTTACCGACCCTCCTGCCACTGAAAACAGTTTCTCCTTATTTACTCCATCAAAACCCTTCGTGATTTTGAACGCCTCCATTGAATCTCCCCTTAGCCTTCTCTGCTCTAAGGAGAACAACCCCAGCTTCTCCAGTCTCTCCACATCGCTGAAGTCCCTCATCCCTGGTACCATTCTGGTCAATCTCCCCTTAACCTTCACTGCTCTAAGGAGAACAACCCCAGCTTCTCCAGTCTCTCCACATCGTTGGAGTCCCTCATCCCCAGTACCATTCTGGTCAATCTCCCCTTAACCTTCACTGCTCTAAGGAGAACAACCCCAGCTTCTCCAGTCTCTCCACATCGCTGAAGTCCCTCATCCCTGGTACCATTCTGGTCAATCTCCCTTAACCTTCACTGCTCTAAGGAGAACAACCCCAGCTTCTCCAGTCTCTCCACATCACTGAAGTCCCTCATCCCTGGTACCATACTGGTCAACCTCCCCTTAACCTTCTCTGCTCTAAGGAGAACAATCCCAGCTTCTCCAGTCTCTCCACATCGCTGAAGTCCCTCATCCCTGGTACCATTCTGGTCAATCTCCCCTTAACCTTCACTGCTCTAAGGAGAACAACCCCAGCTTCTCCAGTCTCTCCACATCGCTGGAGTCCCTCATCCCCAGTACCATTCTGGTAAATCTCCTCTGCATCCCTCTCCAAGGACTTCACATTCTTCCTAAAGTGCGGTGCCCAGAATTGGACATAATACACTGAATTTCGAACTGTAAAGTGCCATAATTACCTGTGGATACAACGAATCCCAAATGTTGAAAGAAATTTCTGTTCCATCCACGGTCACATTGTGGGTATAAATGGTCTCTGTTAAGGAAAAGCCAAAAGTCTGTAAATAAAACTTTCAACCTTCCCAGCAAGACTCCATCTTTCAAAGTTTCAAGTCGACGGCAAAAAAAAATCGCCAATTCCACTTACCAATGTCACCGTATTCTCCGATAAATCTTCTGGTAAGGAACCGGACAGTGAGAGCTGGAAAGGAAGAAAGAAACACTCCTTTAGAAATGGGGCAGGCAGGGAATCACAAAGCACATCACAAAACCGTTCAAACTAACCTCAAAAAAATGGACAAGGTTTTGCTGGTGTCGAAACCAGTCAGTATTTCACAAAAAAGAAAGAGTCGCGTTTCTCCAGCGCCTTTCACCACCTCAGGACGTCCCAAAGCGTTTTACAATGAAGTACTTTTTTTGAAGTGTGGTCACTGTTGTAATGTAGGAAACGCGGCAGCCAAATTGCGCACAGCAAGCTCCCACAAACAGCAATGTAATAATGACCAGATCATCTGTTTTTAGTGATGTTGGTTGAGGGATAAATATTGGCCCCAGGACACCGGGGAGAACTCCCCCTGCTCTTCTTCCAATAGTGGCCGTGGGATCTTTTACATCCACCTGAGAGGGCAGACGGGGCCTCGGTTTAACGCCTCATCCGAAAGACGGCACCTCCGACAGTGCAGCACTCCCTCAGTACTGCCCCTCCGACAGTGCGGCGCTCCCTCAGTACTGCCCCTCCGACAGTGCGGCGCTCCCTCAGTACTGCCCCTCCGACAGTACGGCGCTCCCTCAGTACTGCCCCTCCGACGGTGCGGTGTTCCCTCAGTACTGCCCCTCCGACAGTGCGGCGCTCCCTCAGTACCGCCCCTCCGACAGTGCGGCGCTCCCTCAGTACCGCCCCTCCGACAGTGCGGCGCTCCCTCAGTACTGCCCCTCCGACAGTGCGGCGCTCCCTCAGTACTGCCCTCCAACAGTGCGGCGCTCCCTCAGTACTGCCCTCCAACAGTGCGGCGCTCCCTCAGTACTGCCCCTCCGACAGTGCGGCGCTCCCTCAGTACTGCCCCACCGACAGTGCGGCGCTCCCTCAGTACTGCCCCACCGACAGTGCGGCGCTCCCTCAGTACTGCCCTCCAACAGTGTGGCGCTCCCTCAGTACTGCCCCTCCCACAGTGCGGCGCTCCCTCAGTACTGCCCCTCCCACAGTGCGGCGCTCCCTCAGTAGTGACCCTCTGACAGTGCGGCGCTCCCTCAGCACTGCACTGGGAGTGTCAGCCTAGATTTTATGCTCAAGTCTCTGGAGCGGGACTCGAACCCACGACCTTCTGAGTCAGAGGCAAGAGTGCTGCCCACTGAGCCACGGCTGACACACATTAATGAACATTGTTTTGTTTTTTAAATTGCCTATGCACGAAATAGTTTGAGTGCCAGTTTCAAAGTTCATTTAATACTTAACAGCAATGACTTGGTGTTATAATCATTGGCAGACCCTCTGTCCGCTATTTTCGCAAAGATGTTGAAATAACATTAGAAGCTGTGTCAAAACAGCAGAGAATTGTTATACAGACGAGTTAAGTGACGGGTTAATTATCCGTCTACTAAATTCAGCGAGTGTTACGGGGAATGTTCAAGACTGAGCAAGATTCCTGATCAGTCCCAGAGTCTGGGAAATATCCCATCCCATCCCACCGCCCATTCCCCTTGAGCAGTTTTTCTCCAGGTAATTATCCAGCTCGCTCTTGAATATACTCACAGCTCAAAGAATGAAAGAAATATTTGCATTTCTCCAGCGCCTTTCACAACCTCCGAACGTCCCAAAGCGCTTTACAGCCAATGAAGTCTCTCAAGGCACAGAAACCGGTCTATGCCAGTGTTACTGCTCCACACGTGTCCTTCTCCCACCCCTACTTGGCGGGTTGCTGCCGTGTGCACCAGCTACAAGATGCACTGCAGCAACTCGCCAAGGCTTCTTCGGCAGCACCTCCCAAACCCGCGACCTCCTCCCACCTAGAAGGACAAGGGCAGCAGGCGCATGGGAACACCACCACCTCCAAGTTCCCCTCCAAGTCACACACACACCATCCCGACTTGGAAATATATCGGGCCGTTCCTTCATCGTCGCTGGGTCAAAATCCTGGAACTCCCTCCCTAACAGCACTGTGGGAGCACCTTCACCACACGGGACTGCAGCGGTTCAAGAAGGCGGCTCACCACCACCTTCTCAAGGGGCAACTAGGGATGGGCAATAAATGCTGGCCTTGCCAGCGATGCCCACATCCCCTGAATGAATTTAAAAAAAACTTCATCTTAACCCTATCAGCATATGCTTTGTTGAAGCGTAGTCACTTATGTAGGGAAATGCGGCAGCCAATTTTCACACAGCAAGCTCCCACAAACAGCAATGCGATGTTGAGCAGATCATCTGTTTTAGTGATATTGGCTGAGGGATTCCATACCTCGGGAACCTACTGTCAACAAGGGCAGATGTCGATGACGAAGTCCAACACCGCCTTCAGTGTGCCAGTGCAGCCTTCGGTCGCCTGAGGAAGAGAGTGAAGACCAGGACCTCAAACCTGGCACTAAGCTCATGGTCTACAGAGCAGCAGTGATACCCGCCCTGCTGTATGCCTCAGAGACATGGACCATGTACAGCAGGCACCTCAAAGCACTGGAGAGGTACCACCAACGCTGCCTCCGCAAGATCCTGCAAATCCATCGGCAGGATAGGCGCACCAACGTCAGTGTTCTCGCTCAGGCCAACATCCCCAGCATCGAAGCTCTGACCACGCTCGATCAGCTCCGATGGACGGGCCACATCATCCGCACGCCCGATACGAGACTCCCAAAACAAGCGCTCTACTCGGAGCTCCGACACGGCAAGAGAGCCCCAGGTGGGCAGAGGAAACGCTTCAAGGACACCCTCAAAGCCTCCTTGAAAAAGTGCAACACCCAACACCGACACCTGGGAATCCCTGGCCCCAAGACCGCACAAAGTGGAGGAGAAGCATCCGGGAAGGCGCCGAACACCTCGAGTCTCTTCGCCGGGAGCAAGTGGGAAGCCAAGCACAAACAGCGCAAGGAGCGCACGTCAACCCAAGCACCCCACCCCACCCGCCCCTTCAACCACCGTCTGCCCCACCTGTGACAGAGACTGTAGGTCCCGCATTGGACTCATCAGTCACCTGAGAACTCATTTTGAATGTGGAAGCAAGTTCCGGTTCCGAGGGACTGCCTAAGAGAAAAGTTGAGGGATAAATATTTATCCTGGGACACTCCGCCCCCTGCTCTTCTTCGAAAACTCAGAGGGCACCGGACAAATTTTAATGAAGAATTACTTGGGGGGGTCTTTGAAGACCAACGTCTCAGAAGACCTCAAGTAACGGTGCATGGAAGGTGCACACACATAGCTTTTACTTTGCAAAGGATGGGTCGCACCTGGGCGGACAGCTCTGGGCACTGTATTGAGAACGGGATTGCTTGGCATGAGAGCGCAAGGATTAAGCACCCGATCTTATTAAAGCACTGAGGATTCACAAGGTGCCAGGAAGCTGAAGGCTTGAGGACGGTCGTGGGACGTGCAGCTACAAGAGCACAGCTTCAAACCACACAAGAGTGCGGACTGAACCAGCTCTGCCCTGAAATCAGTAAAGTCGTGAGTGGCAAAGGGCGCTAAAGGAATGTAAATCCCTTCTTCCTTTGAAATGCCACCGGGTGAAGATTTCTCACGTTGCTGGTCAGGGGCAGCCGGACCAGAATTGCACCTGGGGGAGGGGGGGTGAAGAAGAAAAAAAATTGCCAAAAATGAAAAATTACCTGATTTCCCAACGTGGTCGGCGCCCAGGATGAGAAAGTTCACCGGCATTTTCGGCTGGGTGGAATCGGGGTGCTTCGTGTACAAAACCATCTTTTGCAAGCGCGAAGGTTGCTGGAGAGTTTAACAGGCTGCACAGTCTTATTGTTCCTGCACACACACAACACACAGACAGAGGTCCTTTTTATAGAGGGAGCTCTGGGCAAGGGGACGAGCACCTATGAGTGACAGGCAAACGATCCAATCCCTGTTCGAGCTGAGAGCATCACAGCTCCAATCCCTCGTCCAATTGCAAAATCTGGAACATGCTGTCCTTTTGACAACCTTTAACTCTTTCCTTCAAACTAATAAAGAGCTCTATTTCCCATTGCAGGGTGGGTGTCCTCTTCTGGAACCGAACGAACAAATACAGGAAACTCTCGATTTACCGGCAGCTAAATAACCGCAAATCTCGGTTAACCGGCAAAATTCAGGAGTCGGTTCAGGTAAGTTTTACTTCATATTAGCGGCCGTTCCTGGATCTGTGGTTGTGCAATCGGGGTTCCTGCACATGTTGCTAAGCAACAGGGATGCTTGGTCTGTGGCCGGGGTTCCTGCAGCTGTTGCTAAGCAACAGGGAAGCCTGGATTTGTTGCTGTGTACCGAGCTCTCCTACCTTTTAACTATACCTCTCTGTAATCCGGACTTTTTGATAAAAACCGGCACCACGCCGGTCCCGTCGGTGCCGGATAAAAAAGAGTTTCCTGTAACATAGAAAAACATAGAAAAATAGGAGCAGGAGTCGGCCATTCGGCCCCTCGAGCCTGCTCCGCCATTCAATGTGATCATGGCTGATCCTCTATCTCAATACCATATTCCCGCTCTCTCCCCATACCCCTTGATGCCTTTTGTGTCTAGAAATCTATCTATCTCCTTCTTAAATGTATTCAGTGACTTGGCCTCCACAGCCTTCTGTGGTAGAGAATTCCACAGGTTCACCACCCTCTGAGTGAAGACATTTCTCCTCATCTCAGTCCTAAATGTCCTACCCCGTATCCTGAGACTGTGACCCCTCGTTCTCGATCCCCCCAGCCAGGGGGAACATCCTCCCTGCATCCAGTCTGTCTAGCCCTCTCAGAAATTTATACGTTTCAATGAGATCCCCTCTCATTCTTCTAAACTCTAGTGAATACAGGCCTAGTCGACCCAATCTCTCCTCATACGACAGTCCTGCCATCCCAGGAATCAGTCTGGTGAACCTTCGCTGCACTCCCTCTATGGCAAGTATATCCTTTCTTAGGTAAGGAGACCAAAACTGCACACAGTACTCCAGGTGTGGTCTCACCAAGGCCCTGTATAACTGTAGTAAGACACCCTTGCTCCTGTCCTCAAATCCTCTTGCAATGAAGGCCAACATACCATTTGCCTTCCTAACTGCTTGCTGCACCTGCATGTTTGCTTTCAGTGACTGGTGTACAAGGACACCCAGGTCCCTTTGTACATCAACATTTCCCAATCTAGCACCATTTCTATCTTTCTGTTTTTCCTACCGAAGTGGATAACTTCACATTTATCCACTGATGCACTATCAACAACACCAAAGACTACGAGTCGAACTTATACGAAGTAGGCTTTTATTGACTAAGAACTGGAGCATGCCTCTGCTAGTGGATCCATCCTAAGAGCTCCCGGGGGAAGGGTGGTGAGTCACCTTTATACCCGGGCTTAGGGGTGGAGCCAGGGGCGGAGACATGCCCGGACCTGTACAGAGTTAACAGTGGTTTACCACACAGACGTGTTCAGAGTTAGCAGTGGTTTACCACATTCACCCCTCGTTTAAAAAAGAGTCCGGCGGGGTGAAGTGTTTCAAAAGTTCGTATATGAAAGTCTCTCCGGGGGTCTTGTCTGCCGTAATGATCTTCGTGGTGCCGGTTGCGGCGGTTCTTTGCCCGCGGCCGCTTCTCGCGTGGGACGGAGCACTGGCGTGTCATCCTCTCGGGGTAGGGATGGCACCGGCATGTCGTCAGTTCGTGGTGCGTCGTGGGTAGTGGTGGTGGGTGGAGGTAGTGGATGGTGATTGATGGTGTTTCGGGTGGTACCTGAGGGTGCGAGGTCTCGAATTGAGACTGTGTCCTCCCGCCCGTCAGGATACGCCACGTAGGCATACTGTGGGTTGGCGTGGAGGAGGTGAACCTTTTCGACCAGGGGGTCTGTCTTATGGCTCCTCACGTGTTTCCTGAGCAGGACGGGTCCCGGAGACGTCAGCCATGGCGGTAGTGATGTCCCCGAGGTGGATTTCCTGGGGAAGACGAACATCTTCTCGTGAGGGGTGGCGTTTGTGGCAGTACAGAGCAGTGATCGTATGGAGTGGAGCGCATCGGGGAGGACATCTTGCCAGCGGGAGATTGGGAGGCCCTTGGATTTTAGGGCGAGCATGGCGGTCTTCCACACCATTGCGTTCTCCCTCTCTACCTGTCCGTTACCCCGGGGGTTGTAGCTGGTAGTCCTGCTCGTGGCTATGCCCTTCTCGAGCAGGTACTGGTGCAGCTCGTCGCTCATGAACGACGAGCCCCTGTCGCTGTGGATGTAATTGGGGAAGCCAAATATGGCGAACAGGTCGTTGAGGCACCTGATGACTGTGGCGCTGGTCATGTCCGGGCAGGGGATGGCGAAGGGGAAACGGGAGTACTCATCAATAATATTGAGGAAGTACGTGTTGCGGTCAGAGGAGGGAAGGGGCCCCTTGAAATCGACGCTGAGACGTTCGAAGGGGCGGGTGGCTTTAATCAGGTGTGCCCTGCCTGGCCTATAAAAATGCGGTTTGCATTCGGCGCAGACCTGGCAGTTCCTGGTCATGGTCCTGACCTCCTCGATGGAGTAAGGCAGGTTGCGAGCTTTAATAAAATGGAAGAACCTGGTGACCCCCGGGTGGCAGAGATCATTGTGGAGGGTCCGTAGCCTATCGACTTGTGCGTTGGCACATGTCCCACAGGATAGGGCGTCTGGGGGCTCATTAAGTTTCCCGGGCCAGTATAAGATATCGTAGTTGTAGGTGGATAACCCGATCCTCTACCGCAATATCTTATCATTTTTGATTTTCCCCCTTTGTCTGTTGTTAAACATAAATGCTACTGACCGTTGGTCAGTGAGCAGGGTGAAACGTTTACCGGCCAGGTAATGCCTCCAGTGCCGTACAGCCTCCACTATCGCCTGGGCCTCCTTCTCGACTGAGGAGTGTCGAATTTCGGGGCCCTGGAGGGTCCGTGAAAAGAAGGCCATGGGTCTCCCCGCCTGGTTAAGGGTTGCGGCTAGGGCGAAGTCGGATGCATCGCTCTCCACTTGGAAAGGGGTGGACTCATCCACTGCGTGCATTGTGGCCTTCGCAATGTCCTCTTTTATGAGGGTGAAGGCCGCACGGGCCTCTGCCATCAAGGGGAAGGAGGTTGACTTGATGAGGGGCCGGGCTTTGTCCGCATAGTTGGGCACCCACTGGGCGTAGTAAGAGAAGAACCCTAGGCATCTCTTCAGGGCTTTTAGGCAGTGGGGGAGGGGTAGTTCCAGGAGGGGGCGCATTCGTTCGGGGTCGGGGCCGATGACTCCGTTTTCCACCACGCAGCCAAGAATAGCGAGGCGCATGGTGCGGAACATACATTTTTCTCTGTTGTATGTCAGATTCAGCCGTTGGGCCGTACGGAGGAATTTTTCTAGGTTGGCGTCGTGGCCATGCCGGTCATGGCCGCAGATGGTGACGTTGTCTAGATAGGGGAAGGTGGCCTGCAGCGCGTTCTGGTCAACCATCCAGTCCATCTCCCTTTGGAAGACCAAGACCCCGTTGGTGACGCCGAAGGGGACTCGGAGGAAGTGGTAGAGGCGACCGTCGGCCTCGAAGGCCGTGTACTGGCGGTCCTCAGGCCTGATGGGGAGCTGGTGGTATGCCAACTTCAGATCAATCGTCGAGAATACCCGGTATTGTGCTATCTGGTTGACCATGTCAGATATGCGGGGAAGTGGGTATGCTTCTAATTGCGTGTATCGATTGATCGTCTGGCTGTAATCAATAACCAGGCGCTGTTTTTCACCGGTCTTCACTACCACCACTTGGGCTCGCCATGGGCTGGTGCTGCCCTCGATAATCCCTTCCCTCAGGAGTCTTTCTACTTCTGATTTAATAAAGCTCCTATCCCCAGCACTGTACCGCCTGCTTTTAGTAGCAATTGGCTTGCAGTCTTTGGCGAGGTTAGCGAACAACGGGGGGGGTTTGACCTTCAGGGTGGACAGGCTGCATACTTTGCGCGGCGCCGTGTTTAAATTCTGCCGGCTGCAGACTGTAAGTGGGGCCAGGGGCCCACCATATGCCATCGTGACGCTCTCCAGATGGCACTGGAAGTCTAATCCTAGCAGTACGGGAGCGCAAAGCTGTGGCAGGACGAGGAATTTAAAATCTCTGTACTCCACGCCGTTCACTGTCAGAGTCGCTACACAGTAGCTGCCGACGTCCGCCGTATGGGACTTTGAGGCCATAAAGACCTGGTAGCGTGTGGGCATAACCGATAGGGAGTAGCGTCGCACCGTGTCGGGGTGGATGAAGCTCTCCGTGCTTCCGCAGTCGAGAAGGCAATTTGTGGCATGGCCATTTACCTTTACGTTCATCATGGACCTGGCTAGTTGATGGGGCCTCGATTGGTCCAGGGTGATGGAGGCCATCGTCGAGGTCGGTGGGTCGCTGTAGTATTCGCCCGCGCCGGGGGCCTGGTCCCGAAATGGTGTCCAAGATGGCGGCTCCCCCGCGGCTGGTGGTGCCCAAAATGGCGGCCCGCACGGCTCACACGTGGTTGGTGGGGTCCAAAATGGCGGCCTGCACGGTTCACACGCGGCGCTGCTGGAATTGGGGGTCGATTTCGCCCTGCACACTCTCGCGTAGTGGCCTTTCTTACCGCATTTGGAGCAGGTCGCGTCCTTTGCTGGGCATTGCTGTCTGGGGTGCTTGGCCTGGCCGCAGAAGTAGCATTTCTGGCCTCTGGTCATTGCAGCTGTAGTTGGGCTGCTGGCGGCTTGTGGCCTTACCGGGTCCCAAGATGGCTGCTCCCGTGACATCCACGTGGCCATCCGGTCAGGGGGGTAGGCGTCCATGTTCTGGAGGGCCACGTCTAACGAGTTAGCGAGGGCCACCGTCTTCTGCAGGTCACGCCCCCTCTGTTCCAGCAGCCTCTGCCGAGTATAGTTGGACCTGATGCCGGCTACGTAGGCGTCTCGGATCAGGTCTTCCGTGCATTCCTTGGCCGTCACCGCTTTGCAATTACAGGCCCGGCCGAGGACTCTCAGTACCAGTAAATATTTGGCGCCCGATTCCCCGGGGCGCTGTTTTCGGGTAGCCAGGAGGTGTCTGGCGTAGACCTCGTTAACAGGCCTCACGTATTGTTCCTTTAGTGTCGCGATGGCGGCCGCGTAAGTTGTGGCGTCTCGGATGATCGAGTAGACTCGGTGGCTCACCCGTGAGTTCAAGACAAGCCGTTTCGCGTCATCTGTAGTGACGGTAGTGCTGGAGGCCTCCAGGAAGGCTTCGAAACAGCTCAGCCAGTGTTCAAAGTTATTGGCTGCATCTGCTGCTTGAGGATCCAGGTCTAAACGTTCCGGCTTCAAGATTTGCTCCATGTCGAAAATTTAGTCAATAAAATTGCTGCACTATCAACAACACCAAAGACTACGAGTCGAACTTATACGAAGTAGGCTTTTATTGACTAAGAACTGGAGCATGCCTCTGCTAGTGGATCCATCCTAAGAGCTCCCGGGGGAAGGGTGGTGAGTCACCTTTATACCCGGGCTTAGGGGTGGAGCCAGGGGCGGAGACATGCCTGGACCTGTACAGAGTTAACAGTCGTTTACCACACAGACATGTACAGAGTTAGCAGTGGTTTACCACATCCACGTTATACTGCATCTGCCATGTATTTGCCCACTCACTCAACTTCTCAAAATCACCTTGAAGCCTCTTTGCATCCTCCTCACAACTTACAATCCCACCTAGTTTCATGTCGTCAGCAAACTTGGAAATATTACATTCGGTTCGCTCATCCAAATCAGATATATATATTGTGAATAGCTGGGGCCCAAGCACTGATCCCTGCGGTACCTCACTAGTCACCGCCTGCCACCCCGAAAAAGACCCATTTATTCCTATTCTTTGTTTCCTGTCTGTTAACCAATTTTCAATCCATGCCAGTATATTACCCCAATCCCATGTGCTTTAATTTTGCACACTAACCTCTTATGTGGGACTTTATCAAAGGCCTTCTGAAAATCCAAATACAACACATCTACTGGTTCTCCCTTATCTATTCTACCAGTTACGCCCTCAATTGATGGCCATTTTGCCCAGGCCCAGGAGCAGTCCTACAAGGAGATCCCCCCGATCTGCCTGCTCACCTCCGCACCAGGTGACCGAAGATCAGGAGCGCGGGACTGAAGTGCAGCCGAAAATCGAGGAGCAGCCCCCGTCAAATAATGGAAGAGGGGCTGCAACCTCTCACACTCCGTACAGATGTGGAGCACGGACTCCTCCAGGCCACAGAACAGGCAGGCGGCCCGGGAGTCCGTGAACCGACTTAACATTTATTCCACGGGCCTGCTCCGTGCAATCCGGCTGGGAGTGTTGAAAGCTGGTGATAAGCCTTTTAAGACATTTTGATCTAAAAAATGTGGTTTAGTTGGTAGCACCGAGTCAGAAGGTCGTGGGTTCGGCTCCCCACTCCAGAGACTTCAGGAGAAAATCCAGGTTGACACTCCCAGTGCCAGTACTGAGGGAGCGCCACACTGTTGGAGGGGCAGTACTGAGGGAGCGCCACAATGTCGGAGGGGCAGTACTGAGGGAGCGCCGCACTGTCGGAGGGGCGGTACTGAGGGAGCGCCGCACTGTTGGAGGGGCAGTACTGAGGGAGTGCCGCACTGTCGGAGGGGCAGTACTGAGGGAGCGCTGCACTGTCGGAGGGGCAAAACTGAGGGAGCGCCGCACTGTCGGAGGGGTAATACTGAGGGAGCGCCGCACTGTCGGAGGGGCAGTACTGAGGGAGCGCCTTCAGGGGAGGAGGGGACCCCTACCCCAGTGAGAGTCAGCACCTTCAGGAGAGGAGGGGACCGTACCCCAGTGAGAGTCAGCACCTTCAGGAGAGGAGGGGGTGGAAATTAGGGAGAAGGGTGAACAAGAAATACAGGAGAAGGTGTGATAATGGACATTCATTGACATCATTCAATGGTGACTCATTGAGCAGCGTCAACTCATAGTTTGAGCAACTGCGCTCTCTGCTGCACATTACATGTCACAGCAACTCATGTCTCAGTTAAATTGCTTTAACATTTCTGACAGCACATCACACAACATAGAATTTCAATATTTGTTGGAGGTTTCTTGGACGGCCTTCCAGAGCTCGGGGCCCAGGCAGCTGAATGCACGGCCGCCAATGGTGGAGCGATGGAAATCGGGGGAATGTGCAAGAGGCCGGAATTGGAGGAGCGCAGAGATCTCGGAGGGTCATAGGGGCTGGAGGAGGTTACAGAGATGGGGAGGGGTGTAGGGCTGGAGGAGGTTACAGAGACAGGGAGGGGTGTAGGGCTGGAGGAGGTTACAGAGATGGGGAGGGGTGTAGGGGCTGGAGGAGGTTACAGAGATAGGGAGGGGTGTAGAGGCTGGAGGAGGTTACAGAGATAGGGAGGGGTGTAGGGCTGGAGGGGGTTACAGAGATAGGGAGGGGTGTAGGGCTGGAGGAGGTTACAGAGATGGGGAGGGGTGTAGGGACTGGAGGAGGTTACAGAGATGGGGAGGGGTGTAGGGGCTGGAGGAGGTTACAGAGATAGGGAGGGGTGTAGGGGCTGGAGGAGGTTACAGAGATAGGGAGGGGTGTAGGGGCTGCAGGGGGTTACAGAGATAGGGAGAGGTGTAGGGCTGGAGGAGGTTACAGAGATGGGGAGGGGTGTAGGGGCTGGAGGGGGTTACAGAGATGGGGAGGGGTGTAGGGGCTGGAGGGGGTTACAGAGATGGGGAGGGGTGTAGGGGCTGGAGGAGGTTACAGAGATGGGGAGGGGTGTAGGGCTGGAGGAGGTTACAGAGATAGGGAGGGGCTGGAGGTGGTTACAGAGATAGGGAGGGGCTGGAGGTGGTTACAGAGATAGGGAGGGGTGTAGGGCTGGAGGAGGTTACAGAGATAGGGAGGGGTGTCGGGCTGGAGGAGGTTACAGAGATAGGGAGGGGTGTAGGGGCTGGAGGAGGTTACAGAGATAGAGAGGGGTGTAGGGCTGGAGGGGGTTACAGAGATAGGGAGAGGGGGTGAGGGATTTGAAGAAGTGGATGAGAGTTTTTTAAAAATGAGGCGTTGCTGGACCGGGAGACAGTGTAGGTCAGCGAGCAACAGCGGGTGATGGGTGAACCGGGACATGGTGCGAGTCAGGATATCGGGGCAGCATGAGTTTCAGATGAGCGGATGGTTACAGAGAGTGGGAGGTTGGCCAGGGTAGCGTTGGAGGTCACAATGACGCAGAGGGGTCAGCAGCAGGGGCAGGCCATAGGACACATGAACAGGAGGGGGCCATTCAGCCCCTCGAGCCTGTTACACAGGAACAGGAGGAGGCCATTCAGCCCCTCGAGCCTGTTACACAGGAACAGGAGGTGGCCATTCAGCCCCTCGAGCTTGTTACACAGGAACAGGAGGAGGCCATTCAGCCCCTCGAGCCTGTTACACAGGAACAGGAGGTGGCCATTCAGCCCCTCGAGCCTGTTACACAGGAACAGGAGGAGGCCATTCAGCCCCTCGAGCCTGTTACGCAGGAACAGGAGGAGGCCCATTCAGCCCCTCGAGCCTGTTACACAGGAACAGGAGGAGGCCCATTCAGCCCCTCGAGCCTGTTACACAGGAACAGGAGGAGGCCCATTCAGCCCCTCGAGCCTGTTACACAGGAACAGGAGGAGGCCCATTCAGCCCCTCGAGCCTGTTACGCAGGAACAGGAGGGGGCCATTCAGCCCCTCGAGCCTGTTACGCAGGAACAGGAGGAGGCCCATTCAGCCCCTCGAGCCTGTTACACAGGAACAGGAGGAGGCCCATTCAGCTCCTCGAGCCTGTTACACAGGAACAGGAGGAGGCCATTCAGTGAGATCATGGCTGATCTGCGACCTAACCCCATCCAACCACCTTTGCCATATCCCTTAATACCTTTGGTTAACAAAAATCTACCAATCTCAGATTTAAAATTAACAATTGATCCAGCATCAATTGCCGATTGCGGAAGAGAGTTCCCAACTTCTACCACCCTTTGTGTGTAGAAGTGTTTCCTAACTTCACTCCTGAAAGGTCTGGCTCTAACTTTTAGACTCTGCCCCCAAGTCCTAGATTCCACAAACCAGCGGAAATAGTTTCTCCCTATCTACCCTATCTTAATATCTTGATAACTTCAATCAGATCACCCCTTATCCTTCTAAATTCTAGGCAATACAACCCTAGTTTGTGTAATCTCTCCTCGTAATTAAACCCTTGGAGTGCGGGTATCCAGGAGACGGGCGATGTGCCACTCCCGTGGGTTGGTGCTCCTCACTTCCCCTGCAAGCCCCGATCAATTCTTCCCAGCCCAAGGTGGAGCTCTGATTCCAGATGGCTGTGCTCCAGCCAGAGGTACAAAGACCAGTCACTGCAGAGTCAGCCGTGGCTCAGTGTGCAGCACTGTCTCTCTCGCCTCTGAGTCAGAAGGTCATGGGTTCGAGTCCACACTCCAGAGACTTCAGCGCACAATCAACGCTGATACTCCCAGTGCGGTACTGAGGGAGCGCCGCACTGTCGGCGGGGCAGTACTGAGGGAGCGCCGCACTGTCGGAGGGGCGGTACTGAGGGATCGCCGTACTGTCGGAGGGGCAGTACTGAGGAAGCGTCGCACTGTCGGAGGGGCGGGTACTGAGGAAGCGCCGTACTGTCGGAGGGGCGGTACTGAGGGAGCGCTGCACTGTCGGAGGGGCGGTACTGAGGGAGCGCTGCACTGTCGGAGGGGCGGTACTGAGGGAGCGCCGCACTGTCGGAGGGGCAGTACTGAGGGAGCGCCGCACTGTCGGAGGGGCGGTACTGAGGGAGTGCCGCACTGTCGGAGGGGCAGTACTGAGGGAGCGCCGCACTGTCGGAGGGGCGGTTTCTGAGGGAGCGCCACACTGTCGGAGGGGCAGTATTGAGGAAGCGTCGCACTGTCGGAGGGGCGGTACTGAGGAAGCGCCGTACTGTCGGAGGGGCGGTACTGAGGGAGCGCTGCACTGTCGGAGGGGCGGTACTGAGGGAGCGCCGCACTGTCGGAGGGGCAGTACTGAGGGAGCGCCGCACTGTCGGAGGGGCGGTACTGAGGGAGTGCCGCACTGTTGGAGGGGCAGTACTGAGGGAGCGCCGCACTGTCGGAGGGGCGGTTTCTGAGGGAGCGCCGCACTGTCGGAGGGGCAGTACTGAGGGAGCGCCGCACTGTCGGAGGGGCAGTACTGAGGGAGCGCCGCACTGTCGGAGGGGCGGTACTGAGGGAGTGCCGCACTGTCGGAGGGGCAGTACTGAGGGAGCGCCGCACTGTCGGAGGGGCGGTTTCTGAGGGAGCGCCGCACTGTCGGAGGGGCAGTACTGAGGGAGCGCCGCACTGTCGGCGGGGCAGTACTGAGGGAGTGCCGCACTGTCGGAGGGGCGGGTACTGAGGGAGCACCGCACTGTTGGAGGAGCGGTGCTGAGGGAGCAGTGCACTGTCGGAGGGGCGGTACTGAGGGAACGCCGCACTGTCGGAGGGGCGGTACTGAGGCAGCGCCGCACTGTCGGAGGGGCGGGTACTGAGGGAGCGCCGCACTGTCGGAGGGGCAGTACTGAGGGAGCGCCGCACTGTCGGAGGGGCGGTACTGAGGGAGTGCCGCACTGTCAGAGGGGCAGTACTGAGGGAGTGCAGCACTGTCGGAGGGGTGGTTTCTGAGGGAGCGCCGCACTGTCGGAGGGGCAGTACTGAGGGAGCGCCGCACTGTCGGCGGGGCAGTACTGAGGGAGCGCCTCACTGTCGGAGGGGCGGTACTGAGGGAGCGCCGCACTGTCGGAGGGGCGGTACTGAGGGAGCGCCGCACTGTTGGAGGGGCAGTACTGAGGGAGCGCCGCACTGTCGGAGGGGTGGTACTGAGGGAGCGCCGCACTGTCGGAGGGGCGGTACTGTTGGAGCGCCGCATTGTCGGAGGGGCAGTACTGAGGGAGCGTCGCACTGTTGGAGGGGCTGTACTGAGGGAGCGCCGCACTGTCGGAGGGGTGGTACTGAGGGAGCGCCGCACTGTCGGAGGGGCGGTACTGTTGGAGCGCCGCACTGTCGGAGGGGCAGTACTGAGGGAGCGCCGCACTGTCGGAGGGGCAGTACTGAGGGAGCGCCGCACTGTTGGAGGGGCAGTACTGAGGGAGCGCCGCACTGTCGGAGGGGCGGTACTGAGGGAGTGCCGCACTGTCGGAGGGGCAGTACTGAGGGAGTGCCGCACTGTCGGAGGGGCGGTACTGAGGGAGCGCCGCACTGTCGGAGGGGCGGTACTGAGGGAGCGCCGCACTGTCGGAGGGGCTGTACTGAGGGAGCACCGCACTGTCGGAGGAGCGGTGCTGAGGGAGCAGTGCACTGTCGGAGGGGCGGTACTGAGGGAGCGCCGCACTGTCGGAGGGGTGGTACTGAGGCAGCGCCGCACTGTCGGAGGGGCGGTACTGAGGGAGCGCCGCACTGTCGGAGGGGCAGTACTGAGGGAGCGCCGCACTGTCGGAGGGGCGGTACTGAGGGAGCGCCGCACTGTTGGAGGGGCAGTTCTGAGGGAGCGCCGCACTGTCGGAGAGGTGGTACTGAGGGAGCGCCGCACTGTCGGAGGGGCGGTACTGTTGGAGCGCCGCATTGTCGGAGGGGCAGTACTGAGGGAGCGCCGCACTGTTGGAGGGGCAGTACTGAGGGAGCGCCGCACTGTCGGAGGGGTGGCACTGAGGGAGCGCCGCACTGTCGGAGGGGCGGTACTGTTGGAGCGCCGCACTGTCGGAGGGGCAGTACTGAGGGAGCGCCGCACTGTTGGAGGGGCAGTACTGAGGGAGCGCCGCACTGTCGGAGGGGTGGTACTGAGGGAGCGCCGCACTGTCGGAGGGGCAGTACTGAGGGAGCGCCGCACTGTCGGAGGGGCAGTACTGAGGGAGCGCCGCACTGTCGGAGGGGCGGTACTGAGGGAGTGCCGCACTGTCGGATGGGCAGTACTGAGGGAGTGCCGCACTGTCGGAGGGGCGGTACTGAGGGAGCGCCGTACTGTCGGAGGGGCGGTTTCTGAGGGAGCGCCGCACTGTCGGAGGGGCAGTACTGAGGGAGCGCCGCACTGTTGGCGGGGCAGCACTGAGGGAGCGCCGCACTGTCGGAGGTGCGGTACTGAGGGAGCGCCGCACTGTCGGAGGGGCGGTACTGAGGGAGCGCCGCACTGTCGGAGGGGCTGTACTGAGGGAGCACCGCACTGTCGGAGGAGCGGTGCTGAGGGAGCAGTGCACTGTCGGAGGGGCGGTACTGAGGGAGCGCCGCACTGTCGGAGGGGCGGTACTGAGGCAGCGCCGCACTGTCGGAGGGGCGGTACTGAGGGAGCGCCGCACTGTCGGAGGGGCAGTACTGAGGGAGCGCCGCACTGTCGGAGGGGCGTTACTGAGGGAGTGCCGCACTGTCAGAGGGGCAGTACTGAGGGCGTGCAGCACTGTCGGAGGGGTGGTTTCTGAGGGAGCGCCGCACTGTCGGAGGGGCAGTACTGAGGGAGCGCCGCACTGTCGGCGGGGCAGTACTGAGGGAGCGCCGCACTGTCGGAGGGGCGGTACTGAGGGAGCGCCGCACTGTCGGAGGGGCGGTACTGAGGGAGCGCCGCACTGCTGGAGGGGCAGTACTGAGGGAGCGCCGCACTGTCGGAGGGGTGGTACTGAGGGAGCGCCGCACTGTCGGAGGGGCGGTACTGTTGGAGCGCCGCACTGTCGGAGGGGCGGTACTGAGGGAGCGCCGCACTGTTGGAGGGGCAGTACTGAGGGAGCGCCGCACTGTCGGAGGGGCGGTACTGAGGGAGTGCCGCACTGTCGGAGGGGCAGTACTGAGGGAGCGCCGCACTGTCGGAGGGGCGGTTTCTGAGGGAGCGCCGCACTGTCGGAGGGGCGGTTTCTGAGGGAGCGCCGCACTGTCGGAGGGGCAGTACTGAGGGAGCGCCGCACTGTCGGCGGGGCAGTACTGAGGGAGTGCCGCACTGTCGGAGGGGCGGTACTGAGGGAGCACCGCACTGTTGGAGGAGCGGTGCTGAGGGAGCAGTGCACTGTCGGAGGGGCGGTACTGAGGGAACGCCGCACTGTCGGAGGGGCGGTACTGAGGCAGCGCCGCACTGTCGGAGGGGCGGTACTGAGGGAGCGCCGCACTGTCGGAGGGGCAGTACTGAGGGAGCGCCGCACTGTCGGAGGGGCGGTACTGAGGGAGTGCCGCACTGTCAGAGGGGCAGTACTGAGGGAGTGCAGCACTGTCGGAGGGGTGGTTTCTGAGGGAGCGCCGCACTGTCGGAGGGGCAGTACTGAGGGAGCGCCGCGCTGTCGGCGGGGCAGTACTGAGGGAGCGCCTCACTGTCGGAGGGGCGGTACTGAGGGAGCGCCGCACTGTCGGAGGGGCGGTACTGAGGGAGCGCCGCACTGTCGGAGGGGTGGTACTGAGGGAGCGCCGCACTGTCGGAGGGGCGGTACTGTTGGAGCGCCGCATTGTCGGAGGGGCAGTACTGAGGGAGCGTCGCACTGTTGGAGGGGCTGTACTGAGGGAGCGCCGCACTGTCGGAGGGGTGGTACTGAGGGAGCGCCGCACTGTCGGAGGGGCGGTACTGTTGGAGCGCCGCACTGTCGGAGGGGCAGTACTGAGGGAGCGCCGCACTGTTGGAGGGGCAGTACTGAGGGAGCGCCGCACTGTCGGAGGGGTGGTACTGAGGGAGCGCCGCACTGTCGGAGGGGCGGTACTGTTGGAGCGCCGCACTGTCGGAGGGGCAGTACTGAGGGAGCGCCGCACTGTCGGAGGGGCGGTACTGAGGGAGTGCCGCACTGTCGGAGGGGCAGTACTGAGGGAGTGCCGCACTGTCGGAGGGGCGGTACTGAGGGAGCACCGTACTGTCGGAGGGGCGGTTTCTGAGGGAGCGCCGCACTGTCGGAGGGGCAGTACTGAGGGAGCGCCGCACTGTTGGCGGGGCAGCACTGAGGGAGCGCCGCACTGTTGGAGGGGCGGTACTGAGGGAGCGCCGCACTGTCGGAGGGGCGGTACTGAGGGAGCGCCGCACTGTCGGAGGGGCGGTACTGAGGGAGCGCCGCACTGTCGGAGGGGCTGTACTGAGGGAGCACCGCACTGTCGGAGGAGCGGTGCTGAGGGAGCAGTGCACTGTCGGAGGGGCGGTACTGAGGGAGCGCCGCACTGTCGGAGGGGTGGTACTGAGGCAGCGCCGCACTGTCGGAGGGGCGGTACTGAGGGAGCGCCGCACTGTCGGAGGGGCAGTACTGAGGGAGCGCCGCACTGTCGGAGGGGCGGTACTGAGGGAGCGCCGCACTGTCGGAGGGGCAGTACTGAGGGAGCGCCGCACTGTCGGAGGGGCGGTACTGAGGGAGTGCCGCACTGTCAGAGGGGCAGTACTGAGGGAGTGCAGCACTGTCGGAGGGGTGGTTTCTGAGGGAGCGCCGCACTGTCGGAGGGGCAGTACTGAGGGAGCGCCGCACTGTCGGCGGGGCAGTACTGAGGGAGCGCCTCACTGTCGGAGGGGCGGGTACTGAGGGAGCGCCGCACTGTCGGAGGGGCGGTACTGAGGGAGCGCCGCACTGTTGGAGGGGCAGTACTGAGGGAGCGCCGCACTGTCGGAGAGGTGGTACTGAGGGAGCGCCGCACTGTCGGAGGGGCGGTACTGTTGGAGCGCCGCATTGTCGGAGGGGCAGTACTGAGGGAGCGCCGCACTGTTGGAGGGGCAGTACTGAGGGAGCGCCGCACTGTCGGAGGGGTGGCACTGAGGGAGCGCCGCACTGTCGGAGGGGCGGTACTGTTGGAGCGCCGCACTGTCGGAGGGGCAGTACTGAGGGAGCGCCGCACTGTTGGAGGGGCAGTACTGAGGGAGCGCCGCACTGTCGGAGGGGTGGTACTGAGGGAGCGCCGCACTGTCGGAGGGGCAGTACTGAGGGAGCGCCGCACTGTCGGAGGGGCAGTACTGAGGGAGCGCCGCACTGTCGGAGGGGCGGTACTGAGGGAGTGCCGCACTGTCGGAGGGGCAGTACTGAGGGAGTGCCGCACTGTCGGAGGGGCGGTACTGAGGGAGCGCCGTACTGTCGGAGGGGCGGTTTTTGAGGGAGCGCCGCACTGTCGGAGGGGCAGTACTGAGGGAGCGCCGCACTGTTGGCGGGGCAGCACTGAGGGAGCGCCGCACTGTCGGAGGGGCGGTACTGAGGGAGCGCCGCACTGTCGGAGGGGCGGTACTGAGGGAGCGCCGCACTGTCGGAGGGGCTGTACTGAGGGAGCACCGCACTGTCGGAGGAGCGGTGCTGAGGGAGCAGTGCACTGTCGGAGGGGCGGTACTGAGGGAGCGCCGCACTGTCGGAGGGGCGGTACTGAGGCAGCGCCGCACTGTCGGAGGGGCGGTACTGAGGGAGCGCCGCACTGTCGGAGGGGCAGTACTGAGGGAGCGCCGCACTGTCGGAGGGGCGGTACTGAGGGAGTGCCGCACTGTCAGAGGGGCAGTACTGAGGGCGTGCAGCACTGTCGGAGGGGTGGTTTCTGAGGGAGCGCCGCACTGTCGGAGGGGCAGTACTGAGGGAGCGCCGCACTGTCGGCGGGGCAGTACTGAGGGAGCGCCGCACTGTCGGAGGGGCGGTACTGAGGGAGCGCCGCACTGTCGGAGGGGCGGTACTGAGGGAGCGCCGCACTGTTGGAGGGGCAGTACTGAGGGAGCGCCGCACTGTCGGAGGGGTGGTACTGAGGGAGCGCCGCACTGTCGGAGGGGCGGTACTGTTGGAGCGCCGCACTGTCGGAGGGGCAGTACTGAGGGAGCGCCGCACTGTTGGAGGGGCAGTACTGAGGGAGCGCCGCACTGTCGGAGGGGTGGTACTGAGGGAGCGCCGCACTGTCGGAGGGGCGGTACTGTTGGATCGCCGTACTTTCGGAGGGGCAGTACTGAGGGAGCGCCGCACTGTCGGAGGGGCGGTACTGAGGGAGTGCCGCACTGTCGGAGGGGCAGTACTGAGGGAGTGCCGCACTGTCGGAGGGGCGGTACTGAGGGAGCGCCGTACTGTCGGAGGGGCGGTACTGAGGGAGCACTGCACTGTCGGAGGGGCAGTACTGAGGGAGCGCCGCACAGTCGGAGGTGTAAAGTCTGTGGGTTGTACAGTTAATAACGACACAGACTTCAGGAATAACAAACAAACAGGTCTTTACTATTCGAAGGTCAGGGCGAATCTGCCCAAGGAATCATGCCACAACACTTATATACCGGTGTGGTCACTGTCGGTATTACAGTATACAGAAGCCAAACAAGTAGTGCCACACCTAAAGTAGTTCTCTTAAAGGTGAACGGTTACATACAATAGTTCTCTTAAAGGTAGACGGGTACATACACTACAATCCTCCCTTTTTAGCTTATTACTTACAGAGTCCCCATTAAACATAACATCTCTTCAACTTCATATAAAACAATTTACAGACATAGTCTCGGTGGGAAACAGTTCACAGGTTCAATCTCTGCGGGAACAGTTCACAGATTCAGTCTCTGATCTTGACTCGGTCCGAACAACATCTCTTTGGTGTAGATGGTTCACATTGCTGGCGTGACTCCTCCATATCCTTTTCTTGACGTAACAGCTTGAACTTTCGTCCTGCTAACCAGCAGTGCTGACTTTTACAACAACTGGGTTGACTTGATATTTTCCTACTTCCTAACTGATTTAACTCCTTTCGTAGGGTCCACGCATGATCTGGTAGAAGTGATAATATTTGCGATAGTTATCATCTTCTGCTTCTTCTTTTTCTTTTCTGCTTTTTGGAGACTCTCGGGGCTCCCTTATCAGCTGCCAGCAGTAGCGCCACCAACTCTCTATGTTCCTTCGACTTTAAGTGCTTCATCCTGATTTCGGCACTTTGGGAGTTTTCATCACAAACTGGGCAGACCACATCCTCGTAATATTCAGTGTCACTCAACAGGTCATGGTAATATTCGGGTTCGTCCTGAGTTAGGCCAGCGAGAAGGCCTTCTACTTCCTCCTTACCCATCTGGACGTTAGCTGACTGTGGTTCCTTCCCTAGACATCTTTCTTGAAAAGACTTCTTCATGCATTCATCTTCATCCCGCTCTTCCTGGGTTTCCTGCAAATCCTTCACTAATGACCTCATTTGTGATTTCAACACTTCCCCTTCCCTCGGGGATTGATTGATCGGGCTATTCAATCCTTCTACTGGAGCAGCTGTTTCAACATTCTGTTGTTCACATTGACGTGATTCAGCGTACTTTTGGCATCCCAGTAAAGTCTGTTTTGCAACGTCAGCTATTTCCCAAACTTTTGAGAGCTCCGAACTCCTTCCTGTTGAAGATTGAAGCTCGTGTTCAGATTGTTCCCATTGCAGAGTCTTTTCCCTCAGCATATGAAGGAGTTGGCTGACCGTTAACTCTTCCACGGGAACACTGTGGATCAGAGTCTTCTCCATTTCATCCACCTTTTCCTCCAATGCTTCCACCTTCTGTTCCTCTTGTACTTTGGCTTTCAGCGCTCAGAAAAGTTGCGCCCTGATGCTCTCTAGCTCATGTTCAGGGACCATTCTTACAGTCTCTGTGTTTCTTACAGTTTCCTTTTCTTCCACTGAAAGGATTCCCAGTTGAATCTGTTCTTCAAGTTGTTGAACCTCGGTCATTGCCGCCTCATATTTGTCTTGGGTTTCCTTCAATATTTTTATGAGTTCTTGAACATCTTGTCTTTCATGTTCTGCCATGTCTTTCACCTCTAATTTCTCATCTATGGATGGAACTTCTACCGATGAGTCTGTCTTGGCCTTGAGCTCATCAAGAATTTCCTGCAGCCTTTGGACTTCTTGCTCATGTTCAACCTTTAGTTGTTCATATGCTTCTACTGAAACTAGCTTTTCGGAGGCTGCCGAGTTAACCCCCTCCAGAATTATAGCCTGGGCCTGTTCATACTGTTCTTTCAACTTCTCACGCTCTGCTTGTAAGGAGTCGTAGAGAAGAACTGGAATAACACCCTGGCTTCCTGAAGATTCCTCTTCATTTGCTTCTTTCACAATTTCCTGTTGGAGTTCAGCCAAGGCTGCTATGCTATCTGCCTCTCGAAGTCTCACTGCCATCAAATCTTCTTTATTCTTGCAGTCTATCTCAGCCATTTTCCCTTTACTTTCATTTAACTGAGTGAGTAGTCCCTTATTCTGGGCTGAGAGATATTGCACCTTCTCATGTAGACCATAGCACTCCTTCTCTGCTCGACATAGCTGGTTACTGCTGATTTGGTTCTGTGTTTCAAGTTCCAACATCCTTTGCTTAGCTTCTTTCAGTTTCGGCCCTATAAGCTCCTCTTGCAACATGGCCACATTATTCACATCAGGTAAAGAAGCGTTTCTCTTTTCCATGTCCAAGATTTTTTTCTGCATATCTTTAAGTGCACACTGCGATTCAGCTTCTCTTAACCTTGCCTGCACTAGCTCCGTCTCCAATTGCAGAACAAAATCCTCAGTGTAGCGTGGTTTGCCTTTATGCTGTATCTCTAGATCATGCAAATATTCTAACTCCTGAACATCATAAGGGAGATGTGATCGGTACTTGGTCACGATGGCTCTATGGTCGCTCTTTGCTTGAGCTAGCTGCCTCTGCTGTCTTTCCAGGTTCTCCCATTCGGTGTCCCAGAACTTTTCCATTGTTTTCATCTCTTGTACGAGACGGTAACTCAACTGTTCTAATTGTTGTCGTACTTTGAAATAAGTTTGAGTCCGAGTTCGGTGTTCTTCCGTCGTGGATAAGTCCTTAACTTGAACAGGCTCAGAATTCTCTGTCAAACTGGAGTTCTGCTCTGAAGCTTTATTCTTCTCGGTAGCATAAGCCTTTATGCATGTCTTCGTTTTCTCCACCATAGTCGGCAAGTTCATTTTAGCCTTGTCTTCCATATTTGAGTTGGTCTTATCGTCATCCGTTTCAGAATCTGAGCTGATAGCTTGCACCGAGCCCTCACTCATTATGGCTTTTAGATAGTGCCATTCCATGTCTATTTTCTTGATCCACTCTCGTCCTAGAAGTGGTGGTCCTCCCTCAGATAATACGTACAAGTTCATTCTTGGGTGTTCTTTACCCCTATCTCTCACCTTGACTCTTATCTTCCCCATGGGGTATACCTTATGCCCCGTGTATATCTGCAATACGAACTTGGTATTTCTTAAGGGTATGTGAGAGAATATCCGGTGGTAGTCCCTTCGATTTATGACTGATAGAGCTGATCCAGTGTCCAACTCCATTCTTACTTGGACTCCAGCTATTTTTAGTATGACCCAGATAGTTTGTAGGTCAGCTTCCTTACTCACATTGTGAATTCTCAGACTACCCAGCTCCTGGCTGTTTGGGTCTGAGTCTGAATTCTGTTCGTCTGAACTCTTCTCAGCCACCTTGTGTACCTTGTTGTACTTTTCTTGTGGTGGCTTCCTTTGGTTGTTGGTCTTCTTCCCTGACCGGCATACCTTAGCGATGTGACCCAGTTTGCCACATTTCCTACATTCTTGGTTCTTAAACCAGCATTGATTCTGGTCGTGTGTTGTCTTCCCACAACGATAGCATTTTGTTGTACTTGAGGTAATTTGGTCCACCCCGAGTGCCGTCGCCTTTAGCTGCATTTCCGCCGTTCCTTTCGCTGCGGCTTCGTGCGATGCGGCTATAAGGACAGCCCTGTCAAGTATGAGGTCGTTCTCTTCGAGTAGTCGCTTTTGCGTCCCTTCCTTGGACAATCCGCATATGAACTTGTCTTGCAGTGCCTCTGTCAGATTCCCTCCGAACTGGCAGCATTTCGCTAGCCTACGCAGTTCGACCAAATATTCCGCGTTGCTTTCGTCTTTCCGTTGCGTTCTTGCATAGAATTTGAATCGTTCAGCCAACATCAACGGTGTGGGGTTCAAGTGGTCCTTCAGAACAGCCACAATCTCTTCGAAAGTCTGATCCGCCGGTTTAGCTGGTGCTAGTAGATGCTTCAAGAGCCCGTATGTCTTTGCGCCCATCGAGTTTAGCAATGTTATCGCTTTGTCGTCTTCCTCTATTTTGTTGGCTTCACAATAGATCTCGATGCGTTCCACGTACGTGGCCCAGTCTTCGATCTCAGAATTAAAATCGTTAATATTCCCTCGCTTCGGCATCTTCCTTCCTTGGGAGCAGCACAAGTATTTCTTTAAATTCTTATTTATTATTTATTTATTTCTAAGATGGCGGTTTTTCCCGCGAAAATGGCGGTTTCCCGCTCTTTCCTTCTCTCCCCGCCCCTTCAATGGCGGTTTCCCGCGTCTGTCGTCTTCTCCGCCTAATGGCGGCTTCCCGCGTTTCTTCCCTGGTGGTAGGGGTACGCTTTCCCCACAGCGGACAGGTTCAGCCGCTGGGCTGGCTTCCGCACAGCTCCCCTTACTCGGCTCTGCCTTTCTCTCCCACTCGCACGGCTCTACCGGCGCTGGGTACCCCCGTTCACGGAGAACAGATCAGCCGCTGGACTGGCTCTCGCGCAGTCTCTCTCCCCTTGCTCGGCTCTGTCTCTCTCTCCCACACGTTCAGCTCTACCGGCGCTGGGTACCCCGTTGGTGGAGAACAGTTCAGCCGCTGGACTGGCTCTCGCGCAGCCTCCTTTGGTCGGCTCTGCCTCTCCCACACGCCCGGCTCCCGTTCGCCTCCCAGCCCTCACGCAGTCCGGTGCTTCCCTCCCCGGCTGCGGCTGAGTTTCTCTCTTCCTGCGCCTGCTCCCGGTCTCAGCGCTTCGTGGCTTCGGTCGCTGCCCGGCTTTCCCGCCGATCGCGGTCTGGCTGTCTCACGACGCCGTTGGACCCGACTTTCCGTCCGGCTCCTTTCCCCCTCGACCGTGGTCGAGTGCACAGCCCTTATCCTCCGGATTTCGTTACACTTTCCCCTACTCACAGTCTCCGCGGCCGCCTTGTTTCCTGCTGATCGGCTCACTCCGCACCGTGGCAGAAGGGACAGTCAGTGCCTGTTGCTGATGGAAGCTTTTGTTGCTAAAGTCTTCTTCCTTTCTATTGCTGCAGCCTCGTGTTTTCTCCCAGCAGAACGACGAGGGCGGTTGCCTCTCTTCGACGCTCTTTAGTTGCTTTGGTAGTCTTGCCGCAGGGTACGATCGGACTCGTCGCCACTGTAAAGTCCGTGGGTTGTACGGTTAATAACGACACAGACTTCAGGAATAACAAACAAACAGGTCTTTACTATTCGAAGGTCAGGGCGAATCTGCCCAAGGAATCATGCCACAACACTTATATACCGGTGTGGTCACCGTCGGTATTACAGTATACAGAAGCCAAACAAGTAGTGCCACACCTAAAGTAGTTCTCTTAAAGGTGAACGGTTACATACAATAGTTCTCTTAAAGGTAGACGGGTACATACACTACAGGAGGGGCAGTACAGAGGGAGCGCCGCACTGTCGGAGGGGCGGTACTGAGAGAGCGCCGCACTGTCGGAGGGGCAGTACTGAGGGAGCGCCGCACTGTCGGAGGGGCAGTACTGAGGGAGCGCCGCACTGTCGGAGGGGCAGTACTGAGGGAGCGCCGCACTGTCGGAGGGGCGGTACTGAGGGAGCGCCGCCCTGTCGGAGGGGCAGTATTGAGGGAGCACCGCACTGTCAGAGGAGCGGTGCTGAGGGAGCAGCGCACTGTCGGAGGGGCGGTACTGAGGGAGCGCCGCACTGTCGGAGGGGCAGTACTGAGGGAGCGCCGCACTGTCGGAGGGGCAGTACTGAGGGAGCGCCGCACTGTCGGAGGGGCAGTACTGAGGGAGCGCCGCACTGTCAGAGGGGCGGTACTGAGGGAGCGCCGCACTGTCGGAGGGGCAGTACTGAGGGAGCACCGCACTGTCAGAGGAGCGGTGCTGAGGGAGCAGCGCACTGTCGGAGGGGCGGTACTGAGGGAGCGCCGCACTGTCGGAGGGGCAGTACTGAGGGAGCACCGCACTGTCAGAGGAGCGGTGCTGAGGGAGCAGCGCACTGTCGGAGGGGCGGTACTGAGTGAGCGCCGCACTGTCGGAGGTGCCGTCTTTCGGATGAGACATTAAATAACCCACGGCCACTATTGGAAGAAGAGCAGGGGGGAGTTCTCCCCGGTGTCCTGGGGCCAATATTCATCCCACAACCAACATCACTAAAAAAAAACTATTTAGCCATCATTGCTGTTTGTGGGAGCTTGCTGTGCGCAAATTGGCTGCCGCATGTCCTACATTTCAACAGTGACCATGCTTCAAAGGTACTTCATTGGGTGTGAAGCGCTGTGGGACGTGCCTGAGGTGGGGGAAGACGTGATGTGAATACACTTTATTTCTTCATATTGTTGCACAGTCTTGGCCTGCAGATAGGGAGGGGAGAGTTAACGAGAAGTGTTTGGAAAAGTCGGGGGCATTTTTTCACGTGTTGGGAGGTGGCGACTAAAGACAACGGAATGAGGATGTTCTGGGTTCTGTGCCGGGCAGTGTGTGAGTTGTGCAACAAAAGCTGGGGATTGGCATTTATTTACACAGCGCTTAAACATTGTGAAACATCCCAAGGTGCTTCACAGAAGCATTACCAGAGAAAATTTGGCACTTAAAGGAGCTATTCGGCCAGGTGAGGTAGGTTTCGAGGAGAGGCGGCGAGGTTTAGGGAGGGAATTCCAGAGCTCGGGGCCCCTGGCAGCTGAAGGCATGGCCGCCAATGGTGGGACGATGGAAATCGGGGGACGGGGGAGATGTCGGAGTCGGGACTCTCTCCGGTCTGTCTTCGTACCCTGTACGGCCCGCGCTGGGAATAGAAACATAGAAGATAGGAGCAGGAGTAGCTCATTCGGCCCCTCGAGCCTGTTCCGCCATTTAATGAGATCATGGCTGATCATCCAAATTCAGTACCCTGTCCCTGCCTTCTCCCCATATCCCTTGATCCCTTCAGCCTTAAGAAATATATCTAAGTCCTTCTTGAATATATTTAATAAGTTGGCCTCAACTGCCTTCTGTGGTAGAGAATTCCACAGGTTCACCACTCTCTGGGTGAAGAAATTCCTCCTCATCTCTGTCCTAAATGGCTTACCCCTTATCCTTAGACTGTGACCCCTGGTTCTGGACTCCCCCGCCATCGGGAACATCCTTCCTGCATCTAGTCTGTCTAGTCCTGTTAAAATTTTGTAAGTTTCAATGAGATCCCTCTCATTCTTCTAAACTCTAGCGAATATAAGCCTAATCGACCCAATCTCTCTTCATACGATTATTATCAGTCTGGTGAATCTTCGCTGCACTCCCTCCATGGCAAGAACATCCTTCCTCAGATAAGGCGACCAAAACTGCACAAAGTACTCAAGGTGTGGTCTCAACAAAGCCCTGTATAGCTGCAGCAAGACATCCTTGCTCCTGTACTCGAACCCTCTCGCTATGAAGGCCAACATACCATTTGCCTTCTTAACCGCCTGCTGCACCCGCATGCTTACCTTCAGTGACTGGTGCACAAGGACACCCAGGTCTCATTGCACTTCCCCTTTTCCCAATCTATTGTCGTTCAGATAATAATCTGTCTTCCTGTTTTGCCACCAAAGTGGATAACCTCGCATTTATCCACATTATACTGCATCTGCCATGCATCTGCCCAATCACCCAACCTGTCCAAATCATACTGGAGTTTCTCGGCATCCTCCTCACAGCACACACGCCCACCCAGCTTTGTGTCATCTGCAAACTTGGAGATATTACATCTAGTTCGCTTGCCTAGATCATTAATATATATTGTGAATAGCTGGGGTCCTAGCACCGATCCCTGCGGTACCCCACTAGTCACTGCCTGCTACTCGGAAAAAGACCCGTTTATTCCAACTCTTTGCTTCCTGTCTGCCAACCAGTTCTCTATCCAAGTCAGTACCTTGCCCCCAAACCCATGTGATTTAACTTTGCACGCTGGTCTCTTATGCGGGACCTTATCGAAAGCCTCCTGAAAGTCCAAATACACCACATCCACTGGTTCTCCCTTATCTATTCTACCATTTACATCCTCAAAAAATTCCAGTAGATTAAGCAAGCACGATTTACCGTTTGTAAATCCATGTTGACTTTGCCCGATCCTGTCACTGTTTTCCAAGTGCTCTGCTATTACATCTATATATATAAAATGGTCCATCTGTCTTTCCGTCTTTCCGTCTGTCTTTCCGTCTGTCTTTCCGTCTGCCTGTCCGGCTATACAATCAAAAGTTATAGAGCGTACCTACACATATGTTATATCAAAAGAAAGCTTATCATTAGGGGACTCTCATAGGCATATTTACTTTTTGGTCAGACAAAAATTGTTCTGACAGTATACAAAAAAGGTTAAAAAAACGGCAACATTCCGCTCATTAGCGTTGAGTGACGTGATGGTTGACCAATCATACGGGGATTAACCTGATGGTTGACCAATCGGTGCATCACGGGGTCGTTTCATTGCGTGTGTGGACGGGCCTAATCCTTCTGAGCTGAGGTGAGTGGCCGCCATCTTGATTCCTAACTCTTCATTTATTTTTCCCACTTTCTGCGTGTTTATTTTCAAATATAGATATCCAGCAAAAAAAAGTTGTTTTTAAAACACAATTAAATTGTTTTTAAAAAAAGTTAATTAATTTGTAAATATTTTTTCTAACCTCATTAATTTTCCTACCTTTCACCGTTTTTTTTCCTCTTGACTCGCTACCTCCGCCGGGCGCCGCAACCTTCCAGGGTTACCCCGCCTGCAGGCCTCGAAGCCTCTGCCTCTCCTCCCCAGCCACACTCAAGCTAGGCACCTCCCATCCCGCTCAACAAGCGGCCCGCAATCGCCGCCATCTTTGTAAAGGCTGGCGGGCGGCTCTGAGCTGAGCGTAGCCACCGCCGCCATCTTTGTAAAGGCTGGTGGGACGGCACGGAGCTCCGCGGAGCCATCGCCGGTGCTGGGCTTGGAAGCTTTGTGGCCTGCGGCCGAACGGTGGCTGCGGAGCTCGGGCTGCCCGGGGCGCTGCGCTCGGCTGAGCCATGTCAGTGCGGGTGCCCGAGGCCCCGGGGCCTAGCCTTCTCCAACCGCCGGCAGCGCAACTCTCAACAGTGGCAGAGGGGAGAGGGTCTGCTGGCTCCCCCCTCCCCTTCCCCCCTCCTCCCCCCTCCTTCCCCCACACCCCCTTTCCTCCACACCCCCTTCCCACACCCCTTGCCCCCCTTCCCCCCTCCCACCCCCTTCCCTCCCCTCCCACCTTCCCTCCCCACCCCCCCTTCCCCCCCCTTCACCCCCCCTTTCCCCCACCCCCTTTCCCCCCCACGCCCCCTTCCCCCCACCCCCCTTTCCCCCACCCCCCCTTCCCCCCAACCCCCCACCCCACCCCCTTCCCCCACCCCCTTCCCCTACCCCCCCTTCCCCACCCCCCTTCCCCCACCCTCCCCTTCCCCACCTCTTTCCCCTTTCTCTCCTTCCCTCTCTCTCCTTCCCTCTCTGTCTCTCTCTCTCCTTCCCTCTCTCTGTCTCTCTCTCCCTCTCTCTCTCTGTCTCTCTCTCCCTCTCTCTGTCTCTCTCTCATTCCCTCTCTCTTTCTCTCTCCTTCCCTCTCTCTCTCTCCTTCGCTCTCTGTCTCTCTCTCCTTCCCTCTCTCTCTCTCTCCTTCCCTCTCTCTCTCTCCTTCCCTCTCTCTCTCCTTCCCTCTGATATCGATGTTGGAGGGAGGGGGGGAGAGGAGAAGGAGGAGGAGGGGGGAGAGAGGAGGAGGAGGGGGGAGAGGAGAAGGAGGAGGAGGGGGGAGAGAGGAGGAGGAGGGAGGAGAAGGAGGAGGAGGAGGGGGGAGAGAGGAGGAGGAGAGGGAAGAGAGGAGCAGGAGGGGGGAGAGAGGAGGAGGAGGGGGAGAGGAGAAGGAGGAGGAGGGGGAGAGAGGAAGAGGAGAGGGGAGAGAGGAGGAGGAGAGGGAAGAGAGGAGCAGGAGGGGTGAGAGAGGAGGAGGAGGGGGGAGAGAGAGGAGGGGGCAAGGAGGAGCGGGGAGAGAGGGGGAGGGGGGAGGGAGTCGGGGTTTCATCAAAAAGTCACAGAAACGGATACAGATTTATTGGCATCATTCGAACAACCAGCAAAGATTCAGCATCAAACTATGTCTGAGTTTCTACTTCACACAGGTGGTCAGAAGCTGCAACGTAAGACTTCAAGCATTACTAACCACACCCTGGATCCCAAATATTAACCAGAATTATATTGAATGTTAGAAGTATTTTAAAGTACATAAAATTTAAATGTGGAACAAGTAACAGTATTTTGAAATTATTAAATCGCAGATTAAAAGCCTTAAGAAAGTGGCTCCTGATTCCTCTGGTCAGAGGGTAGCTGGCTTCATTGTCCTATAACACAGTCATCGCAATATAACCCACGGTCACCGCGGCTGGGCTCTAAGTCCAAGCCCTTCCCTGCGGTCTCAACCTTCCCGCCGACCTCACAAAATGGCGGCCGCCCTTCTTCACCCGCCGGGCTCTGAGTCCAGCCCCTTCCCTCACTCTCACCTTCCCTCTCTCTCTGTGTCTCTCTCTCCTTCCCTCTCTCTCTCTCTCTCCTCCCCCCCTCTCTCTCTCTCTCCTTCCCCCCCAGTCTCTCTCTCTCTCTTCTTCCCCCAGTCTCTCTCTTCCCCCCAGTCTCTCTCTTCTCCCCCCAGTCTCTCTCTCTCTCTTTTCCAACAACAACATGCCCTCAAAAAACCCTCGGCACCGCCGGGCACTCCAGCTATCTATCTATATATATAAAAGAGTTTGTCTCTCTGTCTGTTTGTCTGTCTGTTTGTCTGTCTGTCCGGCTATACAATCAAAAGTTATAGAGTGTACCTACACGCATGTTATATCAAAACAAAGCTTATTATTAGGGGAGTCTCATAGGCATCTTTACTTTTTGGTCAGACAAAAATTGTTCGGACAGTATACAAAAAACGTTCAGAAATCCTCAAAACTCCGCTCATTAGCGGTTGACCAATCCTACCTCTCATTAGCGTTGAGTGACGTGCTGGTTCACCAATCCTACAGTTCAGTGACCTGATGGTTGACCAATCGCTGCATCACGGGCGGGACCTAATCCTCCAGTTTCCCGAAACTTCGCCGCCATTTTTTTCATCCCCACAGCCACAGCACCAGCCAAACAAACCCCCACATTGCGGCTCCGGGAGCGGCAGGTCAGTTTACACACAGCGGGCGGGGGAGCAGCAGCGGCTGGCCGTCAACCGCGCCACCCGCGGGGGAGCTCAGCTGGGGTCCGTTTCGGCCCGAGAGCTCGGCCGGGCCTGAAGCGCTAGGCCCCGCACGGCCGGTATCATAACTGCACCGGGCCTCAGGCGCTAGGCAGTGAGAGGGGACGGAGGGACAGAGAGAGGGGGAGGGAGGGGAGGTGTAGAAGTGCCTTTCTTCTGAGCTCTGGGTAATGACTCAATACACACTTGGATTCGTCAGACGGACAGGCCTTTTATTTCACTTCTTGCAAGGGGAATCAGCACCTCTACTCAAGGGGTGAGGCTACTATTCCAATGATACAGCGTAAGCGTTCCATATTTATACAGTGTAACAAACAAGTTTGATTGACATTCCTTTGTTCCTCTATCAGGATACATTTTAGATTAATCATCAGGTCTTATGACATATTGACAGAAGGATCCTGGACACATAAGTCAACCGTTAATCTATAACAGGGCATGAATCATGTAACCGGAGGTCCTCTTTAATCTTAATCATGTATTGGGAAGCTAGGTTTGCTTACGGTCACAAGTTGTCAGGTCACTGGTTACTTCAAAGGAACCCATTGTTTCACTTCTACATTCTCATTAGGTGGGCAGACATCTGTTCTTGGCTGTAATCTAAGTACGTGCAATAGCTCTAGTTACACATCGACTCTTGACTGGTGTCAAGTCTGAAAACTTTTACCCAGCAAGCACCTGAAATTAACCCCTTATAATATGTAGATTTCCTCATTCCCCCCTTTTGTCCTTTCTAAGGACAATCTATTTCGCTAAGTTTAAGAAATTCTACATCAAAGGTCTCACCCTTAATATCCTCATATTCAGACATCATTGGTACTGGAGGAGTTGACGTTAATAAGGAAAGGACTTTTGTACACAATAATTTTAAACAACCAATCAATAAACTAATTAAAATTATCATCACAATTGCGATTAAGGCTTCCAAAATTTGCTTTCCTAGTGCTCCTCCCCACCCTGAAATCCAATCCCACATGGACCACTGTTCAGGTTGACGTAGTTTCTTTACGGCCTCCCTTATGTGGTTTACCAGGTTGGTGATATTTTCTGAGCTATCTGGAATATAGGTGCAACATTCGGTTTTTATGATTGCACATGTGCCCCCTTCTTTTGCCAACAAATAGTCCAGAGCCATGCGGTTTTGTAAGGCAACAGTGCGCAAAGCCACCATTTCTGCGTTTACATCACTAAGAGCATCAGCAGTATCATTGGCTATTTTTTCCAACACTGCTGCCATGTTTATAGATTCTCTTGCTAACTTCCCTGTTCCATACCAGGGAAATGCTATAGCAAAGAACCTTTCAGTTTCTGTAATGGCTTGTTTTACTCGTGTCCCAGGGTGGCTATCCAAAGATGAAATATATGATGTATATAGGGCACTACATATCCCAAGTAACATGACCCAGTCCAATTTTGTGGTAACCAAGGGTATGCTCTATGCCCACAGATGAAATAGGTGTTATTATAGGCTTCAAATTTGTTCCATATCTGGTGCATCATTCCTATTCCTTGTTCTCCTTCCCAGGTTTTTCTACTAGTCAAATTTTGTACTGTGGACAGGTTCCACCGTCCCCAATAGGGCCATTCGACTGCACCCGGTGGTTTAGTAGTAGTTTTAGTACATTTGCACTCACTCCATCCAACCATCAATCCTTCTCCATTGTCGTTTACCAGACAGACTTCTCCTTTTGTTTTGTAAAGAAATCACTGTTTAAAAGTACACATTCTTCTATGCATGGTTTGCCCTTCAGGGGATCTGGGTAAATCAATATGGCAGTTTCAATTATCGTTAACAAAAGGAACAGTCTTATTAGAGTCCAAATCCAGTTCATCTTGACAGTGTATCGTCTTCAACTGATGCCTTCTTACAATGGGACGCGTGTATCCATGTTGGTCGCTCCTTTACTTTTACAGCGGTGTTTGTGGTCAGGAGTACTTGGAAGGGTCCCTCAAATCTGGGTTGAAGGCCATTCTTTCACTTGAGGATTTTTATGTAGACCTTATCTCCTGGCTCGAAAGTATGGCACTTTCCTTCAGCGGGATCGACCTGGGCGTCTTTTACCTGTTGATGGAAACTAGAAATGCATTTGGTTAGTGCAATACAATAACTCAACATATCTTCCTCCATTTTATGAATGTCCATTTGTTTAGCTGTTAAAGGTGCCGAAAAGGGCAATCTTCGTGGTCTTCCCATGACGATCTCGTGAGGCGACAATCCTGTAGTTCTGTTGGTAGCAGACCGCATTGTCATTAAAGCTATGGGTAACAGATCAACACGGTGGCATAGTGGTTAGCACTGTTGCCTCACAGCGCCAGGGACCCGGGTTCGAATCCGGCCTCGGGTGACTGTCTGTGTGGAGTTTGCACATTCTCCCCGTGTTTGCGTGGGTTTCCTCCGGGTGCTCCGGTTTCCTCCCACAGTCCAAAAATGTGCGGGTTAGGTTGATTGGCTATGATAAATTGACCCTTAGTGTTAGGGGGATTAAATACGTGGGGTTACAGGGATAGGGTGGGATATGTGTTGGTGTAGGGGTTACGGGGATCAGGTGGGATATGTGTCGGTGCAGGCTCGATGGGCCGAAATGGCCTCTATCTGCACTGTGGGGTTTCTGTGATTTCTGTGAACCCATTTAAGTCCAGTTTCTTTACACAGTTTTGCAAGCTTGTTTTTCAGCATCCCGTTATATCTTTCCACTAGTTCAGCCGACTGTGGATGATAACTGCAATGGAGGTGCTGGTTAATCTGTAAGGCTTTGCATAGTTCCTTAATCACTGTTCCTGTAAAATGGGACCCTCTGTCACTTGACAGTTTTGCTGGTATCCCAAAGCGAGGCACAATGTCCTTCAATAAACATTTAGCAACAGTGGTAGCGTCATTCTTTCTGCAAGGAAAAGCTTCAATCCATCTTGAAAACATATCAATAATAACTAATACATATTTAACGCTCATACATACAGGTAGTTCAATAAAATCCATTTGCAAGTGTACAAAAGGACCCATGGGGTTTGGATGGGATGCGGGCTGTACCTTCTTCATTTTTTTTTTTCCTGCATTCATGGTCTGGCAGATAATACAATTTTCACAAATTTGTTTTGCCAATTTTGAGATTCCTGGTGCATACCAGGTCTTGAGGATATAGTCCGCCATCCCCCCTTTGCCCGCATGGGTGAATTTATGAACACATCGGGCAATTGGTGATAGTAATGATTTGGGTGCCACCATGCGGCCGTCATGATGAACCCATAAGCCGTCAGTGTTTTTAAAACAATGATTAACAACCCATTCCTTTACTTCATCAGAACTGGCCCTATCTTGATGGGTCAGCACATCATCTAAGGACAGGGGCTGCAGTATCTCTGGCTTTTCCCTAATAGGGAAGGCTGAAACTTGTCGTTCAGTACTTGATATAGCTACTGACTTAGCAGCGCTATCTGCAGCAGCGTTTCCAAGCGCAACCTCGTCCAAATGCCCCGTGTGCGCTTGGCACTTAATAATTGCAATCTGTTTACATCTCTGAATAGCTAGTAAAAGATTTTGCACTTCTTGTGCATTTTTAATCTGGGTTCCCGAGGAAGTCAGGTAACCGCGAATTTTCCAAATTTATCATGCTCATGTCCAATAGTGGTCTGGTTATTTCTAAATAGTTCAATATCCATTGTCTACAATAGCCAGTCATTCCTAGAAAATGCTTCATTTCTCTTTTAATTTTTGGCAACGATGTGTTGCAAACGACCTTTATTCTATCCGGCGTTAACTCCCTGTTTTAACAATGATTCCATCACTGGCTCAATTCCTTTTTCTGCTTTCTCTGACAATGGATACTGTGACCTTTTGGGTAATGGTACAGCTGGATTAATTGTAACTTTATAGGGCTGTGCAGTCTAATAGTTAGGAGGTATTTTAAATTTAAAAACGGCTGATAATCTTGTCCTGTTTTGTCATAGGCCATGCAGTGCAATTTTGAATGCCATTTCCCTAGTTTCAGGGATTCCTGGTATTGTTTTATGGAGCTTGTAACGAATCCCCACGCTCCTAACAGACTGACAAGTTTGGGACTCAAACTTGGGTCGGCAATTTCCCATGCGTAAAGAACAGGGTGTTTTATTTCTGTTACTGGGTACGCATATGCCTTATCTACTTGGATTTCTACCGTTACTCCTGATGGGGAGCAAATGATTGTAGCATTCATTTTGCACAGCAAGTCTCTTCCACATAAATTCATAGAGACATCTCCTGATAACAGAAAGGAGCGTTCTTCCTCAAATTCTTCTACTTTTACTGTGAGGGGAGTCGATTGATTCAAGCGTTGTAGTATTCCAGCCAATCCAGCTATCGGGGTCTTTTTCCCATTAATAGGCATTCCTTCAGAATATCCTTTCCCTAACACCGAAAAGGTTGCTCCTGTATCTACTAAAATGACATAGGTCTCCCAGCTATTTGCATTTTAATTTCAGGTTCGCTGCGTGAATTTAAAGAAACAACCGGCATTTGGTGGTCTATGGCGCCTGGGGCTGCTGGTGTCAGTCAGTAATTCTGATCTCTATTTCTCCTAAATCCCTGTCCGTTTGTAGGGTAACCTCCTGACTAGTCCGAAAAAGGGTTATGGACAGTGAAATTAGGACCTTTATTCTCTAACGGAGGTCCATTATTGGAGGTTTTGTTCTGACGATTTTTCGCAGGACATTGGTTTGCCCAATGTCCGGGTTGTCCGCAATTGTAACAATTACCAGATCGTCCATACCCTCTTACTCTACCACGTCTTCCTCTATATTCCCCTCTATTCATTCTTCTATAGTTACCTTGTTATCCTACCATAATAGAGGAGAAAGGTGTTTCTTCGGGGTAATTAATTTTTTTTTCTTCTGACTCAACAAACATAGAGGCAGTCTTTTTATCTGGCTGTTCTCTATTTCTCTCTTGTCCGTTAAACATTCCTCGAGGCAAGTAATTCTTTCTATGTTAAATGAACCATCTGAGGGAAAGGGTCTAGTCTTATTTACAGTCCATTTGGACCAATTTGGTAGGTGATCAATGGATGATTGACCAGTTCTTTAACATAAAGGCTGCTGGCGTGCCTTTCTCGGGTGGCTTACTGGTGCTAGCACCCATTTTAGCAGCTTAAATGGTTCACTTAAAACAATCTAAACTCCTGTGACAATCCGTGATCTGCGTTGTACGCCCCTACAGATCAGATTAATAAACTATACATACGTATCAAAATTACAGTCACATCCAATCTTCTTGGTCTTTACTTCAAATCAGTGTCACAAAGTCCTTGACCATTTGTCACTCCGAGTGCCTTTAGAGTTTCGGCGCCTACTTTATGGTCCCGGCCTTCACGTGGGGCATTTGCCCTCTTAATAACCGGCCCGAGGCTAGGCGACTGAAACTCAGCACTTCCCGACTGAATTTAGTCAACTGACTGCAACAAGGTTTTTTTTTTAAATTTACAACACATTAAGACATATCCTAATGCTTTAAAACTCGAGGGTTCTCAACCCTCGTGGAAGGTATTTCTAACTGGGGAAAATACTGAATCCACAATAGCTTAGTGGATCATGTAAAAGACATCACTATTTTCTCAACCATACATTCCGCCGCGGGACTCACTTCCCCGGCTTGGGTCTTTTCCAACCCCTTCTGCAGTTTTTTTTTCAGCTTAAATATTTTAGTTAAAACATGCAACAATTCCGTAACACTCTATGATCTGCGTGGGACGCCTCTACAGATCAGACATGACTAAACATTAATACATATGACAATAAACAATAAACAATACACTTGTTAAACAACAACTAAAGTGTTACTAAATCCCCAACCTATGCAGCCTTACTGGACGAAGTTGATTGATAATAACAAGTAGTTAAATACTCACTCTCATAAACATTAAACATTGACACTGTGTTTCAGACAATCGCCCACTCTTCCTCCCTCTACCCTACTCCCTTTAGCCAAATTTTTAGCAAAAAGGGCCTTCAATTTGTCCCAACTAACTTCACCCACTCTCTCTCCTTCTACCCTACTCCCTTTATGGAACCTTGCTAGTTCAATTTCCAGTAAATCGCTAGCTCCTTAGTTAATCAAATTCCTGACTTAACCTTCTCTCTCTGGTACCTTTACTTCAGCGCTTCCTACAGTCCTTTTCTGCATGATCCTGTTCGCGGGGCGTCAGCGCCTCATGGCTGATCCTCTGTTCCGTTTCTGAAAGGGAAGCAGTCACAACGGCAGTTTAACCTCCGAACCTTGTGAGTCAATTACCCGATGGCAGTACTGTCCAATGGAATAAACAGACTATGCGCAGCTATGCTTCTGGCAGGGAAAGTCCCAAAAATGTGGCAAAACACCACCTTCGGCCGATGGGATTTTCCTAACTGAGCAACGTACTCGGCGTCTGTTAACTCACCAATTGGTACAGCAAGCCATCTCGGTGGAACCTCCAAATTGAAGAAGTGCCTTTCTTCTTAGCTCTGGGTAATGACCCAATACACACTTGGATTCGTCAGACGGACAGGCCTTTTATTTCACTTCTTGCAAGGGGAATCAGCACCTCTACTCAAGGGGTGAGGCTATTATTCCAATGATACAGCGTAAGCATTCCATATTTATACAGTGTAACAAACAAGTTTGATTGACATTCCTTTGTTCCTCTATCAGGATACATTTTAGGTTAATCATCAGGTCTTATGACATATTGACAGAAGGATCCTGGACACATAAGTCAACCGTTAATCTATAACAGGGCATGAATCGTGTAACCGGAGGTCCTCTTTAATCTTAATCATGTATTGGGAAGCTAGGTTTGCTTACGGTCACAAGTTGTCAGGTCACTGGTTACTTCAAAGGAACCCATTGTTTCACTTCTACATTCTCATTAGGTGGGCAGACATCTGTTCTTGGCTGTAATCTAAGTACGTGCAATAGCTCTAGTTACACATCGACTCTTGACCGGTGTCAAGTCTGAAAACTTTTACCCAGCAAGCACCTGAAATTAACCCCTTATAATATGTAGATTTCCTCATTGGGAGGGGAGGGAGGGAGAGGAGAGGGGGAGGGAGCGACAGAGAGAGGGGACAGACAGGGGCAGGGAGACCGCGTGGCCCAAAATTGCCCTGGCAACGCCGGGCACCCCCAGCTAGTCTCTATATATATAAAAGGATGGTGTCTGTCCATCTGTCTGTCTGTATGTATGTCTGTCTGTCTGTCCGCTATACACTCAAAAGTTATAGAGCGTACCTACACATATGTTATATCAAAAGAAAGCTGATGATCAGGGGAGTGTCATAGGCATATTTACTTTTTGGTCAGACAAAAATTGTTCGGACAGTATATAAAAAACTTTCAAAAATCCGCTCATTAGCGGTTCACCAATCCTACCGCTCATTAGCGTTGACTGACGTGATGGTTGACCAATCCTACAGTTCAGTGACCTGATGGTTGACCAATTGGTGTGTCACAGGGGGCGTTTCATTCTGTGTGTGGGCGGGCCTAATCCTGCAGCCTCCCGAAATGTCGCCGCCATTTTTTTAATACCGACAGCGACAGCACCAGCACAACAAACCCCCACATTGTGGCTCCGGCACAGTATCCCACTCCCGGCCCACCGGAGTGGGAGGTGAGTTGGGCTCACTCGGGCCGGGCCGGGCCTGACAACCGCTCGGCCTGAGACACAGAGCGGGGGAGCGGCAGCGGCCGGCCGTCAACTGCGCGGCCCTGTAAACTGCCGTTCTACAAAAAAGCCTAGGCAACGCCGAGCCCCCCCAGCTAGTCTTTTATAATGGACCATAGCATTTTCCCCACTACCGATGTCAGGCTTACTGAAGCGCTGTGGGACGTACCTGAGGTGGGGGAAGGCGTGATATGAATGCACTTTATTTCTTCATATTTTTGCACAGTCTTGGCCTGCAGTAGCGAGGGGAGAGTTAACAAGAAGTGTTTCGAAAAGTTGGGGGCTTTTTTTCATCTGTTGGGAGGTGGTCACTAAACACGATGGAATGAGGATGTTCCGGGTTCTGTGCAGGGCAGTGTGTGAATTGTACAATGAGAGCTGGGGCTTGGCATTTATTTACCCAGCACTTAAACATAGTGAAACATCTCAAAGTGCTTCACAGGAGAGTTACCAGGCAAAATTTAGCACTTAAAGGAGCTATTCGGCCAGGCGAGGTAGGCTTCAAGGAGGAGAGGGAGAGGCGGAGAGGTTTAGGGAGGGATTTCCAGAGCTCGGGGCCCCTGGCAGCTGAAGGCACGGCCGCCAATGGCGGGACGATGGAGATCGGGGGACGCGCGAGATGCTGGTGTCGGGAATCTCTGCAGTCTGTCTTCATACCCTATACAGCCCGCGCTGGGAATGAGCCTCCTGGCCCTGCTCTGGAGTGGGCCCCTTACTCACAGCGTGGCTCAGCCCTTCACTCGGTGTCCCAGGGCAGGGGGTTACTTGGGGTGCTGGAACCAACCATAAGGCTGCACGACCCGTTGTCCCAGTTTATTCCCCTCCTCTCTCTCGAAGGCATGGCCTCAGGCTGGCAACCGGATTCCACCAACCCCTGCCACCCCACTCCACCACACCAGCTCCCTCACGGCTATTTGACTGTGGCAGGCATCGCAACAGGGCCTGATTCCCATCCTCAGCTCGGGACAAGGGACGGGGACCATGGACGATGTACCCCCCACCAGCCACGCAACCCCCCACCCCCCCCCGCCGCTAACACAGGCGTCTATAGCGACTGGAGAGAGCGTTCAATTGGTGGGTTTTACTGAGCAACATGGGAACAGGAGGAGGCCATTCAGCCTCTCGAGCCTGTTCCACCTAGCCCTCCGAGAGTGCGGCGCTCCCTCAGTACTGCCTCTCCAACAGTGCGGCGCTCCCTCAGTACCGCCCCTCCGACAGTGCGGCGCTCCCTCAGTACTGCCCCTCCGACAGTGCGGCGCTCCCTCAGTACTGCCCCTCCATCAGTGCGGCACTCCCTCAGTACTGCCCCTCCGACAGTGTGGCACACCCTCAGTACTCCCCCTGCGAAAGTGCGGCGCTCCCTCAGTACTGCCCCTCCGACAGTGCGGTGCTCCCTCAGCACCGCCCCTCCGGCGGTGCGGCGCTCCCTCAGTACCGCCCCTCCGACAGTGCGGCGCTCCCTCAGTACCGCCCCTCCGACAGTGTGGCACACCCTCAGTACTGCCCCTCCGACAGTGCGGCGCTCCCTCAGTACTGCCTCTCCGACAGTGCGGTGCTCCCTCAGCACCGCCCCTCTGACAGTGCGGCGCTCCCTCAGTACTGCCCCTCTGACAGTGCAGCGCTCCCTCAGTACTGCCCCTCCGACAGTGCGGCGCTCCCTCAGCACCGCCCCTCCGACAGTGCGGCGTTCCCTCAGTACCGCCCCTCCGACAGTGCGGCGCTCCCTCAGTACCGCCCCTCCGACAGTGTGGCACACCCTCAGTACTGCCCCTCCAACAGTGCGGCGCTCCCTCAGTACTGCCTCTCCGACAGTGCGGTGCTCCCTCAGCACCGCCCCTCTGACAGTGCGGCGCTCCCTCAGTACTGCCCCTCTGACAGTGCAGCGCTCCCTCAGTACTGCCCCTCCGACAGTGCGGCGCTCCCTCAGCACCGCCCCTCCGACAGTGCGGCGCTCCCTCAGTACCGCCCCTCCGACAGTGCGGCGTTCCCTCAGTACCGCCCCTCCGACAGTGCGGCGCTCCCTCAGTACCGCCCCTCCGACAGTGCGGCGTTCCCTCAGTACCGCACTGGGAGTGTCGGCCTAGATTTTTTTGGCTCAAGTCTCTGGAGTGGGGCTCGAACCCACAGCCTTCTGACTCAGAGACGAGAGAGAGAGAGCGTTACCCACTGAGCCATGGCCGGGCAATGGCGATGGGCAATTAATGCGGGCCTTGCCACAGTTTGTGAGAATGAATATTAAAAGAAATTTGGAGACAAGGGGAGGCGCGATCACTGATAAAACAAAGGAAGGGCTGGAACGGGATGATACATGAGGCTGGAGAGATGGATTGTCTGTCAGGCAAATAACTCCAGGCTTTCTCAATCCAGCTTGGCTGGTTTTCAGGCACTCAAATGTTTCCTGAAACCTGTCCAAAGTGAATTATTCAGTGACACAGCAAAAAGCCAGAGCGACACACTTACGGTCAAATGTGGGCGAGATATATAAAGACATTTTCTTTATTGCACAAAAGTTGCAATCCCGATGGTCAACTTTGCCTGACATCACCCTGGGCCTGGGCTGAGACAGAGAGAGAGAGGCGGAGAAAGAGAGAGAGGGAGAGAGGTGGAGGATGAGAGAGAGAGATGGAGAGAGAGAGAGGTGGAGAAAGAGAAAGAGCGAGAAGGAGAGGGAGCGAGGCGGAGGATGAGAGAGAGAGTGATGGAGAGAGAGAGGTGGAGAAAGAGAGAGAGAGAGAGGGAGAGAGGCGGAGGATGAGAGAGAGAGAGAGCAAGAGGGAGAGGGAGAGAGGCGGAGAAAGAGAGCAAGAGGGAGAGGGAGAGAGGTGGAGGATGAGAGAGAGGTGGAGAGAGAGGCGGGGAGAGAGAGCGAGAGGGAAAGAGGCGGAGGATGAGACAGAGAGAGCGAGAGGGAGAGAGGCGGAGGATGAGAGAGAGAGCGAGGTGGAGAGAGATAGAGGTGGAGAGAGAGAGGCGGGGGAGAGAGAGAGAGAGCGAGAGGGAGAGGGAGAGAGGCGGAGAAAGAGAGCAAGAGGGAGAGGGAGAGAGGTGGAGGATGTGAGAGAGAGAGAGAGAGGGAGAGGGAGAGAGGTGGAGGATGAGAGAGAGAGGTGGAGAGAGAGAGGCGGGGAGAGAGCGAGAGGGAAAGGGAGAGAGGCGGAGAAAGAGAGAGAGCGAGAGGGAGAGAGGCGGAGGATGTGAGAGAAAGAGAGAGAGGGAGAGGGAGAGAGGCGGAGGATGAGACAGAGAGAGCGAGAGGGAGAGGGAGAGAGGTGGAGGATGAGCGAGAGAGAGGTGGAGAGAGAGAGAGAGAGCAAGAGGGAGAGAGCGAGAGAGGTGGAGGATGAGAGAGAGAGCGAGAGGGAGAGGGAGAGAGGCGGAGGATGAGAGAGAGAGCGCGAGGGAGAGGGAGAGAGGCGGAGGATGAGAGAGAGAGCGAGAGGGAGAGGGAGAGAGGCGGAGGATGAGAGAGCGAGAGGGAGAGGGAGAGAGGCGGAGGATGAGAGAGAGAGCGAGAGGGAGAGGGAGAGAGGCGGAGGATGAGAGAGAGAGCGAGAGGGAGAGGGAGAGAGGCGGAGGGTGAGACAGAGAGAGCGAGAGGGAGAGGGAGAGAGAGAGAGAGAGCAAGAGGGAGAGGGAGAGAGGCGGAGGATGAGAGAGAGCGAGAGATGCAGAGAAACAGAGAGACATGAGTCACTGTATAACCAGCAGCCTTTCTGACTGTCTGTGGGCAAGTACCCAAACTAGCATTTATTTCAATCAGAGGTTGGGCGGGTGTGCGTGCTGGCGGGTTGCGCCTCGTTGGGTCTCAGAGTGCCAACATGGGTGCGTGTCTTTGAGTGACGAGACACCACAAGCTCCAACCGTTGGTGGTCCCCCCACTTGCCCCCTTTTCCTGTTGAACTTCCCAACGCATCTCAGCCTTGGCCTTCAGCGTAAGTTCTCTCGCTAGTCCGCTCTCCGGAGTGACGTGCTAGTCCGCTCTACTGGGGCGTTACGAGTCAACCGTGTTCCATGGACTGCAGTCACGTGTAGATCAGACTACAGAAAGAAAGACCCGCGTTTCTCCAGCGCCTTTCACCACCTCAGGACGTCCCAAAGCGCTTCACAGCCAATGAAGTACATTTTTTGAAGTGTGGTCACTGTTGTAATGTGGGAAAATTGTGCACAGCAAGCTCCCACAAACAGCAATGCGATAATGACCAGATAATCTGTTTTAGTGATGTTGAGTGAAGGATAAATATTGGCCCCAGGACACCGGGGAGAACTCCCCCCTGCTCCTCTCCCAATAGTGGCCGTGGGATCTTTTACATCCACCTCGTCATGGCTGATTTCAACCTCAACTCCACTTTCCCGCCCCATCTGGAGTAGGCCACAACTGGAGTATTGGGTCCAGTTCTGGTCACCACACTTTAGGAAGGATGTGAAGGCCCTTGAGAGGGTGCAGAGGAGATTTACCAGAATGGTTCCGGGGATGGGGGATCTTAGCTACAAGGACAGGTTGGAGAAGCTGGATTTGTTTTCATTAGAGCAAAGGAGGTTGAGGGGTGATTTGATCGAGGTGGACAAGATTATGACGGGTTTGGATAGGCTAGATGGGGAAAGGCTGTTCCCACTAGTTGATGGTACAAGGACTAGGGGGACACACATTTAAGGTTTTGGGCAAGAGTTACAGGGGGGACGTGAGGAAAAACTTGTTTACGCAGCGAGTGGTGAGGACCTGGAACTCGCTGCCGACGGAAGTGGTGGAAGCGGAGACACTCGATGTTTTCAAGGGGAGACTGGATAGGCACTTGAGGGAAATAAACTTGCAGGGCTACAGGGATAGAGCGGGGGAATGGGACTGACTGGATCGCTCTACAGAGAGCCGGCACGGACTCGATGGGCCGAACGGACTCCTTCTGTGCCGTTATGACTCTGACTCTATCTCCATATCACTTGATTCCCCGAGAGTCCAAAAATCTATCGATCTCAGCCTTGAATAGACTCAACGACTGAGCCTCCACAGCCCTCTGGGGCAGAGAATTCCAAAGATTCACCGCCCTCTGAGTGAAGAAATTCCTCCTCATCTCAGTCCTCAATGGCCGACCCCTTATCCTGAGACTGTGACCCCTGGTTCTAGACTCTCCAGCCAGGGGGGAAACAGCCTCTCAGCATCTACCCTGTCAAGCCCTGTAAGAATTTAACACGTTTTCAAGAGATCACCTCCCATTCTTCTAAACTCCAGAGAATATAGGCCCATTCTACTCATAGGACAACCCCCCATCACAGGCTCAGTGGGTAGCTCTCTCTCTCTCGCCTCTGAGTCAGAAGGTCCTGGGTTTGGGCCCCACCTCAGAGACTCGAGCACAAAATCCGGGCTGACGCCCACCCCACTCCCCCCACCCGATAGGGCGAGGGCGGCAGGTGCCATGGGAACACCACCATTGCCCAAGTTCCCCTCCCAGTCCCACACACCCTCCCGACTTGGACATCCATTGGGCCCGTTCCTTCAGGGCCGGCGGGTCAAAATCCGAGAACCAGCAGCCCCCCACGCGGGAACACCCTCGCCGCACGGGACTGCGGCGGTTCAAGAGGAAGGCGGGCGCACCACCACCTTCTCGAGGGGGGCAGCTAGGGACAGGAGGCGGGGGGGGGCGATAAATGCCGGTCTTGCCAACGACGCCCGCATGCCGAGAAAGAATTTTTTAATGCGTGGCGGAGGGGAGGATGAGCGCAGTAGGATGGGGGGCTTTGGAGTCTGGCTGGGAAAACGGCGAGGAGAGTTGAGAACGGCAGTAATACAAGAACGTAGAGCTGAGGTGCAGGCCTGGATCACTTAACCAGCTGCCGTAGGCTAGCCAACGCCGAACAGATCCTCATTGTAACAATCTCAGGTTGGCCACGATGCCAGCCGCCTCCTCCTCCTCCTCTTTTTTTTTTGTCTGTAACCTGCATTCCACTGAAGCCACGCAAATACTCATAAAAACATCGAAACATAGAAGATAGGAGCAGGAGTCGGCCATTCGGCCCCTCGAGCCTGCTCCGCCATTCAATGCGATCATGGCTGATCATCCAAATTCAGTACCCTGTCCCTGCCTTCTCCCCATATCCCTTGATCCCTTTAGCCTTAAGAAATATATCCAACTCCTTCTTGAATATATTTAATGAATTGGCCTCAACTGCCTTCTGTGGTAGAGAATTCCACAGGTTCACCACTCCCTGGGTGAAGAAATTCCTCCTCATCTCTGTCCTAAATGGCTTACCCCTTATCCTTAGACTGTGACCCCTGGTTCTGGACCCCCCCCCCCAGCCAGGGGAAACATCCTCCCTGCATCTAGTCTGTCTAGGTCAGAATTTTATACATTTCAATGAGATCCCCTCTCATTCTTCTAAACTCTAGTGAATACAGGCCTAGTCGACCCAATCTCTCCTCATACGATAGTCCTGCCATCCCAGGAAGCAGTTGGGTGAACCTTCGCTGCACTCCCTCTATGGTGAGTATATCCTTCCTTAGGTAAGGAGACCAAAACTGCACACAGTGCTCCAGGTGTGGTCTCACCAAGGCCCTGTATAACTGTAGTAAGACATCCTTGCTCCTGTACTCAAATCCTCTTAAAGCATCTTAAAGGAGGAGAGAGAGGCGGAGAGGTTTAAGGGAGGGAATTCCAGAGCTCGGGGCCCAGGCGGCTGAAGGCACGGCCGCCAATGGTGGAGCGATGGAAATCGGGGGGGTGCGCGAAAGGCCGGAATTGGAGGAGCGCAGAGATCTGGGAGGGTTGTAGGGCTGGAGGAGGTTAGAGAGATAGGGAGGAAGGAGTGAAGTGCAGCTGACTAATGATAATAAATTCCTGTGGCTCAGATCTATTTTAATTTGATGACACCGATAAATTAACCAGGTGCAAACAAGACTGTGCTGGAGGCTGTGAGGTAATGACAGGGCCTTTAGTCATGGAGTGTCTGTCTGTCTCTCTCTCTCTCTCTCAGATTTTAGGCCCATGCAGTCAGCTCTAAGGGCTGCGATTCTGTGTGTCTATCAGCCTGGCCAGTCTTAAATCTCTTCAGGAGGATGGATGGACTGAGAGTCAGCGGAGTGATGTCCTAGGGGTCGCGAGTTCAAACCCCCTATCCGACACTCCCGGTGCCAGTACTGAGAGAGCGCCGCACTGTCAGAGGGGCGGCACTGAGGGAGAGCCGCACTGTCGGAGGGGCGGTACTGAGGGAGCGCCGCACTGTCGGAGGGGCAGTACTGAGGGAGCGCCGCACTGTCGGAGGGGCAGTACTGAGGGAGCACCGCACTGTCGGAGGGGCAGTACTGAGGGAACGCCGCGCTGTCAGAGGGGCGGTACTGAGGGAGCGCCGCACTGTCGGAGGGGCGGTATTGAGGGATCGCTGCACTGTCGTAGGGGCGGTACTGAGGGATCACCGCACTGTCGGAGGGGCGGTACTGAGGGAGCGCCGCACTGTCGGAGGGGCAGTACTGAGGGAGTGCCGCACTGTGGGAGGGGACGTCTTTCAGATGAGATGTTAAACCGAGGCCCCGTCTGCCCTCTCAGGTGGACATAAAAGATCCCACGGCCACTATTGTAAGAAGAGCAGGGGGAGTTCTCCCCGGTGTCCTGGGGCCAATATTTATCCCTCAACCAACATCACTAAAACAGATGATCTGGTCATTATCACATTGCTGTTTGTGGGAGCTTCCTGTGCGCAAATTGTCTGCTGCATTTCCCACATCACAGCAGTGACCGCACCTCAGAAAAGCACCTGATTGGCTGTGAAGCGCTTTGGGACGTCCTGCGTGGGTGTGCGGGGGGAGGGGTTAGGATGGAGGATCCGATTGAGGCGGAGAAGCCGCGGCCTCCTATTCTCCGGTGAGGCCGCCCACCCTCTCCCCGACTGGACGCCAAACCTTGCCCAACACTTCCCTTAATCCCTCAAAAAAAGATCACGACAAAAAGAAAAGAGCATTTACGGGCAAGAGTAATCGGTCTCCGCGGCAACGGCGACTGGGGCTCCAATTCCAGTTGGACTTTGCCTGATATTAATCATTTAACAGCCGTCACCCGGACCTGAATTGGTTCTCATTGTGTGGAACCGATGGGGGTGGGGGGTGGGGAGGGGTTGCGGAGAGGAGGGTCTATTGATGCTGGGCTCTGATTGTTAGAGTTGGCCTTCGCGAAGGCACTGAGTCACCTCGAGTTGGCATGCCCGCTCGATCAGATCGAGATAACCTCCAGTTATTTATTGACTTATCACAGGTGCAAACGGATAGAATTTCACAGCAGAACATAAGAACATGAGAAATCGGAGCAGGAGTCGGCCATTCAATGAGATCATGGCTGATCTTCTGCCTCAACTCCACTCACCGGCCCAATCGCCATATCCCTTGACGCCCTTACTAGTCAGAAATCTATCGACTTCTGTTTTGAATATACCTAATGACTGAGCCTCCACAGCCCTCTGGGGTAGAGAATTCCAAAGATTCACCACCCTCTGTGTGAAGAAATTTCTTCTCCTCTCAGTCCTGAATGACCTACCCTTTATCCTGAGGCTGTGGCCCCTGGTTCTAGACTCCCCAGCCAAGGGAAACATTCTCCCAGCATCCACCCTATCAAGCCCTGTAATAATTTTGTATGCTTCAATGAGATCCCCTCTCATTCTTCTGAATTCAAGAGAATACAGGCCTAGTTTACTCAATCTCTTCTCATACGACAGTCCCGCCATCCCAGGAATCAATCTCGTAAACCTTCGTTGCACTCCCTCTACAGCAAGTATATCCTTCCTTAGGTAAGGAGACCAAAATTGTACACAGTACTCCAGGTGCGGTCTCGCCAAGGCCCTATATAATTGGAGTAAGACTTCTTTACTCCTGTACTCAAATCCTCTTGCAATGAAGGCCAGCATACCATTTGCCTTCCTAATGGCTTGCTGCACCTGCACATTCACTTTCAGTGACTCATGTACAAGGACACCCAGGTCCCTTTGAGCATCTGCATTCCCCAATCTTTCACCAGAGAAGGAGGGCCATTCGGCCCATCACTTCCCCACCGACTCCCCCCCCGCCCCTCCCCCGTGCCCGCCGTGCCCTGTCACTCAAAGAATTCCCTTCCCCTGCCCTTTCCCCACTCGGCCCATCACCCTTTGCCTTCCCGCCTCCCACAATCCTCTTTTTGGGATCCTGGTTTCACCACATCAATGCATTTATGTGGCGCCATTAATGTAGTCAAACGTCCCAAGGCACTTCACAGGAGTGTTATCAGGCAGAATTTGACACCGAGCCACATAAGGGGATGTTAGGTCAAAGAGGGAGGTTTTAAGGAGCGTCTTAAAGGAGGAGAGAGAGAGAGAGAGGCGGAGAGGTTTAGGGAGGGAATTCCAGAGCTCGGGGCCCAGGCGGCTGAAGGCAAATAGAAACATAGAAGATAGCAGCAGGAGTCGGCCATTCAGCCCCTCAAGCCTGCTCCGCCATTTAATGAGATCATGGCTGATCATCCAAATTCAGTACCCTGTCCCTGCCTTCTCCCCATATCCCTTGATCCCTTTAGCCTCAAGAAATATATCCAACTCCTTCTTGAATATATTTAATGAATTGGCCTCAACTGTCTTCTGTGGTAGAGAATTCCACAGGTTCACCACTCTCTGGGTGAAGAAATTCCTCCTCATCTCAGTCCTAAATGGCTTACCCTTTATCCTTAGACTGTGACCCCTGGTTCTGGACTCCCCCGCCATCGGGAACATCCTTCCTGCATCTAGTCTGTCCAGTCCTGTTAGAATTTTATAAGTTTCAATGAGATCCCCTCTCATTCTTCTAAACTCCAGCGAGTATAAGCCCAATCGATCCAATCTCTCCTCATATGTCATTCCTGCCATCCCAGGTATCAGTCCGGCCGCCAATGGCGGAGCGATGGAAATCGGGGGATGCGCAAGAGGCCAGAATTGGAGGAGCGCAGAGATCGCGGAGGAGTGTAGGGGCTGGAGGAGGTTACAGAGATGGGGAGGGGTGTAGGGGCTGGAGGAGGTTACAGAGATGGGGAGGGGTGTAGGGCTGGAGGGGGTTACAGAGATAGGGAGGGGTGTAGGGGCTGGAGGGGGTTACAGAGATAGGGAGGGGTGTAGGGGCTGGAGGAGGTTACAGAGATGGGGATGGGTGTAGGGCTGGAGGAGGTTACAGAGATAGGGAGGGGTGTAGGGGCTGGAGGAGGTTACAGAGATGGGGAGGGGTGTAGGGCTGGAGGAGGTTACAGAGATAGGGAGGGGTGTAGGGGCTGGAGGGGGTTACAGAGATGGGGAGGGGTGTAGGGGCTGGAGGAGGTTACAGAGATAGGGAGGGGTGTAGGGGCTTGAGGAGGTTACAGAGATAGGGAGGGGTGTAGGGGCTGTAGGAGGTTACAGAGATAGGGAGGGGTGTAGGGGCTGGAGGGGGTTACAGAGATAGGGAGGGGTGTAGGGGCTTGAGGAGGTTACAGAGATAGGGAGGGGTGTAGGGGCTTGAGGAGGTTACAGAGATAGGGAGGGGTGTAGGGGCTGGAGGAGGTTACAGAGATAGGGAGGGGTGTAGGGCTGGAGGAGGTTACAGAGATAGGGAGGGGTGTAGGGCTGGAGGAGGTTACAGAGATAGGGAGGGGTGTAGGGGCTTGAGGAGGTTACAGAGATAGGGAGGGGTGTAGGGGCTGGAGGAGGTTACAGAGATAGGGAGGGGTGTAGGGCTGGAGGAGGTTACAGAGATAGGGAGGGGTGTAGGGGCTGGAAGAGATTACAGAGATAGGGAGGGGGTGAGGAGGGGATTTGAAATGGGAGGATGAGACCCATCCGGTCACTTCGATATAAGCTGGCTTCGGTGCATCAGCTGACTTAAGTTGGATCGAATCGTCGAAACAACGCGACGCGGGCGGGCAAGGCCGGGGACCTCTCCCTGTACCTCAGCCCCTCTCCGGCACTGTTGCTCCCCCACCCAACCCGCTGTGGCAGGGGGGGGGTTGGGAATGGACGACCTCTCGGTCCGAGGACCACCAGCTCATCCATGTTCTGCAGCTGTCTTGGGTGGGAGACCGTGAGGTCCATCCCGTCCCCATCTGAGACCTTGCTCTCTGTTGCGGATGATACAAAGACGGGTGGGAAAGCAAGTTGTGCAGAGGACTCAAAGAACCTGCAAAGGGACATAGACAGGCTAAGTGAGTGGGCAAACATTTGGCAGATCGAGTGTAATGTGGGAAAATGCGAGGTTATCCACCTTGGCAGGAAAAATAAAAAAGCAAATTATTATTTAAATGTAGAGAGATTACAAAATGTTACAGTTCAGAGGGACCTGGGGGCCTTGTGCATGAAACACAAAAAGTTAGCATGCAGGTACAGCAAGTAATCAAAAAGGCAAATGGAATGTTGGCCTTTATTTCAAGGGGGTTGGAGTATAAAAGCAGGGAAGTCCTGCTACAACTGTACAGGGTATTGGTGAGACCACACCTTGAGTACTGCGTACAGTTTAGGTCTCCTTATTTAAGGAAGGATATACCTGCCTTGGAGATGATTCACTAGGTTAATTCCAAAGATGAGGGGGTTGACTTATGAGGAAAGGTTGAGCAGGTTGGGCCTATACTCGTTGGAATTTAGAAGAATGAGAGGGGATCTTATTGAAAGATATAAGATTCTGAGGGGGCTCGACAAGGTAGATGCAGAGAGGATGTTTCCCCTCGTGGGGAAATCTAGAACTTGGGGGCATAGTTTCAGAATAAAGGGACGTCCTTTTAGAACTGAGGTGAGGAGGAATTTCTTCTCTCAGAGGGCCGTGAATCTGTGGAATTCTCTGCCCCAGAGAGCCGTGAAGGCGGAGTCAGTGAATATATTCCAGGCGGAGATAGACAGATTTTTGCAAGATAAGGGAGTAACGGGGTTATGGGGAGCGGGCAGGGAAGTGGCTTTGAGCCCGAGATCGGCCATGATCTTATTGAATGGCGGAGCAGGCTCGAGGGGCCGAGTGGCCTATTCCTATTTCGTATGAGCCATGGCTCAAATGCCCAACACAGCTTCCCAATGAGGGATGTCTCTTCCGACTCCTCTATGGGACTGCCCTTGAACTTCAGTAGTGATGGCCTCACACATTGAAGGATGGGGTGTGTGTTGGCACTGGGCATGAGTGGGCAAATGGGAGCCTGAGGGCTCGAATTTCCAAGCCCCGTGGAGGCGGGTTTGGAGGCGGGAGTGGGGGGAAAATTGCAGAATCGGGGAGCACGAACCCTTCCCGCCCCCAACCCGCCTCCGTGCCCATTTCCCAGGAGGCGGGTATCCGACCTGTGCTGGGAGCCGCCTCCCCGAGGCGGGAAGGGGATTAGTGCCAATTAACTGCCTGTTAACAGGTAGTTAACAGGCAGTTTTTAGCCTAATCCCTATTTTTAGCCCTGAAGTGTGGGCTGCCCGACGGCTCCAAACCACGCCAAGTTAGCGAGGCGGACCGTCGGGCTGAAGGGCTTGGAGGGTTCGAGATGTCTGGTGTTCAGGTGAGTGATGGGTGCATGAGTGCAGAGTGTGTTTGGTGTGTGTAAAGTGTTTAAAGAAGTTTTACTTACCTTTACTTACTAATGCAGGCTTCCTTCCTTCAGGTCTCGGGAGTCCCTCATCTCACCGGCACAGAAAGCAGAATGGCCGCGAGCTGTCAAAAGCTGCAGCATTCAGCTTTCTGTTCTGGAGAGATTTCTAACTGAGTCTGAGTAGAAGGACTCAAGTTAGAAGTCAGACTGTCAGTGCTTGACAGCTTCACAGAGCTGTCAAATGCTGATATTTCATCTGTCAAAAGCTCTTGACAGATGAAATGTCAGTCTGTGACGTCACCTGTAACCGGGTGTCCCTTAATCGGCCTGCTGAGCCCGCTGGGCGGGCTTAACAAGGTCAATCAAGGGAAAAATTGCGTGGGTTGGCCACAAATCGATGGAGGCGGGACTACAACCCAAAAAGTGAGAGTCCCGCCTCCATCACGTCCCCATTGACAAAATCCAGCCCTTGAGAGTCGACATCATGAGGAGCCAGTAGGATTGGGATCCTGGAAGGATGTAATCCATTGGATCAAGGACTTTCTACATCCAAGCCTAGGAGGTTTTATGGGATGCATGGAGAGAGTCTGATACAGATAAAGTGGTTGCCTTAGCTCAGTGGGTCTCTCTGTGTCTGTCTCTCTCTCTCTGCCTGTCTTTGAATCAGAAGGTCGTGGGTTCGAGTCCCACTCCAGAGACTTGAGCCCATAAAATAGACTCCTATTTCTTATGTTCTTATGAGAGGGGTAAGAAAAAGAAACCGATAGAACTATGGAGGTAGGGATAGCTCAGCAAGCTGAGCAAGAGTGAAATCTCTCCGTTAAAACCTTTGATTTTAATAGAGGACTTTCGCTGATACCACGACTTCTGGGAGAGCGTTGTTAGAAACTAGGGGTGCCTAAAAATGTATATGGCTTTTAAATGATAAGTTTGGTTTTCCTGGGATGCTTGCATTAGAATTTGAGACAGTCTTTTTAATCAAATATAATAGCAAAATACTGCGGATGCTGGAAATCTGAAATAACAACTGTGCTGCCTTCCTTTAGGAATTTATGTTAGTTTTCCAGTTAATTCAGGGGTTTGAGTAATTTGGGTCGATTTCCATTGTGTGCCGCCACCTAGTGGATATTTGGTAACTAGCAAGTGCAGTAAAGCGCAGTAAAGTGCAGTAAAGTGCAGTAAAGTAAACTACTGTATATCACAGACCTGCAGCCACACATGGTCTGGGAAGTTATATTCTTGTCACGCTCCAGCCTTGGACACTATTTGTCTGTAAGTACTTGAGAATGTTATAGATGATTAGTGTACACTATATTTTGCAGAAAATGTTTAGTTTGTAACTTTTCTCTGTAAGCAAACTTACACAGCTAGCCGTGAAGTGCTCGCTCTCTGTCTAGCTGGTTAACTAGTAGCTGTATTTTGATGCACTATGTACAGGGCTAATTTAAAGAGAATGCCTTTCAGTTTGCTAAATGTATATTCACAGTAAGCTGTGTTTCCACGTGTTTTGGTAAGTTACATGCCAAATGTACTGTGTTGCTCAGGCCTACCTAAATTTGTGTATGCATATCAGTTATGTGCTTGTATACTAATGTGTGCTTCCATTTCTGTATTGTATTTCAGTTTCACAATAAGAATCTTTCAGTAAAGTTTACAAGAAAAGTCAAGCCTTGTGATTTTTATGGGAAGATATCAAGTTGTTAGCTACCTGTCTAGCTCTGCATAGGAACGCGCTGCAAGGGCAGAATAACAACAGAAAATGCTGGAAATACTCAGCAGGCCAGGCAGCATCCGTGGAGAGAGAAACAGAGTTAACGTTTCAGGTCTGGGACCCTTCATCAGAACTGGAAAAAGCTGGAGATGGAACAGATATTAAGCAGGTGCAGAGACAGGGGAGGGGAGGACGGAATTGAAAGAATATCCTGTACTTTTGTAAGAGGCAGGAAAGATAAAATGTTGCAAATGGGAATGGCAAAAATCATACTGCATGAGAAATGGGGGCAGGGATAATTATCTGAAATTGTTGAACTCAATGTTGAGTCCGGCAACCTGTAAAGTGCCCAATCGAAAGATGAGGTGCTGTTCCTCGAGCTTACGTTGAGCTTCATTGGAACAATGTAATAGGCCGAGGACAGAGAGGTCAGAGTGGGAGTGAAGCGGTGAATTAAAGTGACAGGCGACCTGAAGCTCAGGGTCACCCTTACGGACTGAGTTAGATTAGGTGAAACATAAACAATCCACACGGGGGCCCATAGGATGGTCCTGCCAGGCTAGTTATCTGTTGTTTGTAAGTTAGGGTTTTGACTTTGTGACAGTATCTTTAATTTGGCCTGCGAAGGCCCAGCCTATGTTTCTTCCATTATTACTAATAACCATATTATAATCTCCACAGATAGAATTTGGAGTTTGTTTAGCAGAACTGCTTGTGAAGATAATCAAAAGCTAATTAGCAAAAGACATAGAATGAAAGGAATTTGAGGAGGATAAGGTATCCATCTTAGAATGGGCCATTTGCCAGGTGAAGGTGAGATAGCGACTGGTTAATGTGCGACAGCTCTGACTGGGGCCGTGATTAAGAGGGACATGTGGGCCGGGCCTTGTACTTGCTGGGAGAAAGGGGGAGAGAGTAAAAAGAGATAAGATGGATTCCAATGGAGGAACCTTCAAATTGTAAAAACAAGGATGAAGTAATGAGACCTTTTTGGGGAAGGCTTTCATCCAAACACCAAGACAAAGAACTTAAGCTGTCATTGGCTGATGAAGTTTTGGAGGAACCTCTATGGGTTAAATGGTCTTGTCAATAACTTGGCCTCAGGCCCACCCCTAAAAAGAGAGTAAAAAGTGACACCCCAAGGACTTGCACACAGACTGCGGAAGGGAGAACAGCTGGTCGACCGCTCTTTTAAGAGTGATCCCATGCTCACCATCGAAGGCCCGAGAGAGAGAGAGAAAGAGAGAGAGACCAGAAGGCAGAGAACTGGTGATCGGCTTTCAACAAACATCCACTATAAGCCCACCGACTCCCACAGCTACCTGGACAACACTTCCATTCTCCCAGTTTCTCCGTCTTCGCCGCGTCTGTTCTGACGATGCCACCTTCCATACCAGTGCTTCCGACATGTCTTCCTTTTTCCTCAACCGAGGATTCCCCTCTACCGTGGTTGACACGGCCCTCGACCGTGTCCGTTCTATTTCCCGCACTTCTGCTCTCACCCCTGCCCCTCCCTCCCAGAACCACGATAGGGTTCCCCTTGTCCTCACCTTTCACCCCACCAGCCTCCACATTCAACGGATCATCCTCCGCCATTTCCGCCACCTCCAACGTGATCCCATCACCAAACACATCTTCCCCTCACCTCCCCTTTCAGCATTCCGAAGGGACCGCTCCCTCCGCGACACCCTGGTCCACTCCTCAATCATCCCCAACAGCCCTTCTCCTTCGCCTGGCACCTTCCCGTGCAAGCGCAGGAAATGTAACACCTGCCCTTTTACCTCCTCCCCACTGTCCAGGGCCCCAAACACCCCTTCCAGGTGAAACAGCGATTTACTTGTACTTCTTGCAATCTAGTATACTGTATTCGCTGCTCACGATGGGGTCTCCTCTACATTGGGGAGACCAAACGTAGATTGGGCGACCGCTTTGCGGAACACCTCCGTTCAGTCTGTAAGGGTGACCCTGAGCTTCCGGTCGCCTGTCACTTTAATTCTCCGCTTCACTCCCGCTCTGATCTCTCTGTCCTCGGCCAATTACACTGTTCCAATGAAGCTCAACGTAAGCTCGAGGAACAGCACCTCATCTTTCGATTGGGCACTTTGCAGCCTGCCGGACTCAACATCGAGTTCAACAATTTCAGATAATTATCCCTGCCCCCATTTCTCATGCAGTATGATTTCTGCCATTCCTATTTGCAACATTTTATCTTTCCTGCCTCTTACAAAAGTACAGGATGTTCTTTCAATTCCTTCCTCCCCTCCTAACCCCCCCCCCGCCCCCCGTCTCTGCACCTGCTTAACATCTGTTACATCTCCAGCTTTTTCCAGTTCTGACGAAGGGTCCCAGACCTGAAACGGTAACTCTGTGTCTCTCTCCACGGATGCTGCCTGGCCTGCTGAGTATTTCCAGCATTTTCTGTTGTTATTTCAGATTTCCAGCATCCGCAGTATTTTGCTATTATAAACTGTTCACGCATGCCAGCCGTCTATCCGATCAGGTCCACTATCAGCTGCTTGTCACGGTCGTATGTTTTGGCTCTATTACTAGTGTGTTATATTCCATCCTAAACTCTGATTAAACACAATATACCCACCATATTGGTTTGCACTTGATCCTGTTTACCAGAGATACGTGAATCTCAACAGCGTTGGTTCCATAACTGGCTTTTGCTGCAAAGCCCATTGTGTGCAGCTTTGGGACATCTTGATGTGGGAGGGTACCACCGACTGCAAACAGTTCTGGTCTCCATTTTATAAAAAGGACATTACATAGGATGTACGGCACACAAACAGGCCATTCGGCCCAACCAGTCTGTACGGATAACCGTAGCTGTCGTAAAGACAGCGGGATTTGATTGACAGCTGGTTGACGGATGACATCATATCCGGGGGCGGGATCCGACGCCATCTTGGCCATGCTTGAGGTACTGTACTACGAGACACAGAGTCAGCACTGAATAAATGGCACTCCACTACAACTGCTTGGGAGACTCGTAATTACGTTATTAAAATAACATTACATGGTACCAGGATTTATAGAACTCACGATAAGGACATACTACAACAATGGAAGGAATAAAACCTCCGGCTAGCCTGCAACTAGAAGGAAATGTGAATGAAATTGGCGTGCCTTCAAGCAACACTTTCTTCTCTACCTCACAGCGATTGATGCTTCGACTAGCTCTGGAACACGTAACGTAGCTTTGTTGCTAACAGTGGCTGGCTCGCAGGCAATCGAGCTGTTTAATACATTTATGTTTGCAGCCAAAGATGATAAAAAATGATCTGGACAAGGTGATAGAACGGTTCGACGAATACTGCACTCCAAAAAAGAATGAAACGTATGAGAGATTCGTGTTTTGCTCCCGCGTGCAAAAGCAAGGAGAATCCTTTGATTTTTTTTGACGGACTTGAAAATAAAAGCACAAACATGCAACTTTAGGGACCTGAAGGAATCGATGATACGCGATCAAGTCGTTTTTGGAATACTCGACAAGAAGGTGAGGGAGAGAATGCTTAGAGACAATGACCTAAATTTGGATGCAGCAGTGAAAATATGTCATGCTAGTGAACTCTCAGCCATGCACACGCAAACTTTCGAAGGGAGCAGCACAGCAGCGGGCGGGCGCGCCCTGGGGCTGAAAAACCTGCCGGTGGATGTGGTACACAAACGGGACACAAGAGGGCCCACGGAGTTCAAGACGATGATGCCTTACGAATGCAGACGGTGTGGTAATAAACACATAGCCAGACAGTGTCCTGCTTATGGGAAGAACTGTGCAAAATGTAAAGGCAATGCCAAGATGTGTTTTTGGGAAGAGAAAACTGAAGGTAAAAAGACAGTGCATGCTATTGAGACTGAAGAGACAGGAGCAGAGACTTTGTTTGTTGGAATGGTGCAAAATGAGTCAAAACAGGGCAAAAATGCTAATGAAGTGCACTCTGTAGGACCAAAGACTGAAGTTTGGATAGCTCCCTTGCTGGTAAATGGCACCATTGTTCCCTTTAAGCTAGATACAGGTGCTAAGGCAAACCTCATAAGTTGGAGTGATGCACGGAATCTCAAAGTGCGACCTAAAATACTGAACAAGACAGTGTCTTTGAAGGCATACAATGGACAAAGCATTGAAACAAAAGGAATGTGTAGGCTGAATGTTAAGGTAAAAAATCACATTCACCCTTTGACCTTTGTTATAGCGCCTGAAGGACATGAGTCACTGTTGGGGGATAAGGCCTGTGTGGACTTGGGCTTGGTAAAACGAGTCTATACTATCAATGAACTGAACTGTGTGCTGAGTGCCCCCCAAGATAGTACAAATCTGACTCATGAGACTATAGCACATGAAAGGGGTAAAAATTATTAAGGGTAAATCCTTGGCCTAGAAATTCAGTGCCCTTAGCGCCGATTTTGCGGCGCTAGAGGGCCTAGCGCTGCAATTGGCGCCGGCGCCTAAATTGCCTGGGGCCCTTCCGCCGCGGTAGACCGGTAGCGCTGCGCCGGCACCGATGATGTCATCGGTGTGCGCAGCGTCCCGGTTGCCATGCCGACGGGCCCCAGCGCCGAAATTCAGTTGCGGCTGCCTCGCCCGTGGCAGCCGCAACTAAGACTCTGGCAACAGAGTCCAACATGTTTTTGCACCGGCGCATTAAAGGCCCCGCGGCGGCCGGCCGCTTTCCCGCCGGCCGCCTGGCCGCAGCTCCCTCCCCGGACTTCCCCCCCCGCCGGAACAGAAGCAAGCCCGGCACTTGTCCAAGGTGCCGGGCTCATTTTTAAAAAGATTTTCGCGGGCCGCGGCCGGGTGCAGGCAGCTCCTCCTTAAGGGAAGGAGGAGGCCTGCACTTCCCGAACCTGCCGCACTGCAGCGGGCGCCGCAGCGCCGGAATAGCGCTGAAATTCAGCGCGTTGCGCCAGTTTTCAGGCGCAAACAGCTCTCAGCAGCGCCGGCAGCCGTTTGGGCGCAGAACTATTGAATTTTGGGCCCGACCAGCGCGACTTAGCTCCGGCACTAACTTCCGGCGCTAAAGCCCTGGCTGCGCCAAAACTCAATTTCTAGGCCATAGTGTTTAAATCAGTGTGTTTAGAGAGGTTAGGGGTTAACCTTAAAGCCTGTGTGTTGGCTTTACAGAAAACAGTAGCTTGCCACTATGGCAGTTTGTTGCAATAGCATAAAAGGGAAGTAGTGAGTTGTGTTTTGAACTGTTATTTTATAATTAATTAGATGCCTGAGTTGTATCCAATCACTGGCTAGTACCTCAGTAGGTCAAGCCTCAATAACGGCAAAAAACTGGACTTTACTGCCCTGGTGGCCAGCTTCAGTTGAGGGAAAGCGGAACCGAGAGAATAGGTTCGTTAACAATGTACTAGTTATGGATAAGTTGTTTTGAAGGGACTGTGATTGGAGGACATTTGGGTTGCTATGGGTCTGGATTGGCCTAAAAAGTAAATGATGTAATAACTGCTAACCGATGTACTTTTAGTGTATAAAAAGAGCTGACGGCCATTGTATCACCAAGAAGGATATCACAAGATCGCGGGGTCTTTGACCTTCTCCCAGAACATTCTGATAATAAACTGTGTGCTGCTATTTTACGACAGACTTGTGTGAATCTATTTACACTCCAACAAATTGGCGTAGTCGGCAGGATGCTGCGGAACTGAAAGACCGCCCGTACCAGTGAACCTGGACGAGAAGTCAAATTTTGACCGTCCAGAAATTGAGTCATCTGGGAAGGCGGAGGGACAGTGCTGTAGCATCACGAATCAAGTGAAAGTCTGTAAGAGGTAGGAGAACACAGTTGTATGAGTGTGGATCGCATGCATTAAGGGAACACTGTGTAGTGATAAAGGTCGCAAAGGAATGAGTGATGGACTGATCGACGAGGACAAGGAGGGTGCCTGTCTCATACACCTAGCCTGAGCCAGAATTAAGAGTGCGATTGGGCCCCACGTGATGGCCAGGATCAAGTAGGCTGAGAGACTCCAAAGTACCCTGGGATCGTGAAGTCATTGACTATATATATGTTTAGTTGTGATTAATTAACCGCTTAACGTCTTTTAAGATATCAAGGTCTAGACCGCGTAGAAGGACTCAACCTAAAGGAGTTGCAAGTAGCAAGTACCTCTGACAACTCGGGTTGCAAGCACGGTCTCACTCTGCGGGAGTAAGTAAGGGACGTACCTCTGACAGCTCGGGCTGCAAGTACGATCTCGCTCTGCGAGAGTAAGTAAGGGACGTGCCGCTGACAACGATTGGGAAGGTTGTGAGTTAAAGTACAGATGGTGTCGGGAAAAGAGATAGAATGGGGACCCCCAGGGGCCCTGAGTAGATTCTATGCCGACGACCGGAAAGGTCTAGTCGATAAGATGAGGAAGGAGGGGTGGGACCCGCTCCAGAATCCGAAGGCAGAGAGAATGGTGGGAAGGTCAAAAACAGAAAAAGACGAAAAAGGCAGGGGTGATACTAGTAAACCAATTAGTCACACTGATTAACAAAGTGCAGTGACTCCACACTAGGCTTGTAAGTAAAAGTGAAAGGATCCTTGAATTAGAACAAGAGGTAGAGTTTTTAAGAACGGGAAAAACAGTTATTGACGGATATCGAATGGATAAATCCGAGTATTGGAATTAGCGGGACGACTACTACCCGTACAATTTTATGTATGCCCAAATAGTGAGGGAACGATTTTAGGAATAGATTTATTAAAGGAATTTAATTTGTTGGTAGATTCGAGACGAGGAAAATTAACATGGGTGCAGGAAAATGGAGGTAAGGCAAATTGAAATGTGCAGATGTATTTCAGGGTTTCGGAGCACTGCCCTTTACATACTCCATCAAACTGAGAGAGGATGCACAACCTGTGATTCACGCACCCAGGGGAGTTCCAGTGGCTCTCCGTGAAAAACTGAGGAAAGAGCTAGACCGCATGGAGGGACTAGCTGTCATAAAGAAGATTGAGGAACCGACTGACTGGGTAAATTCCATGGTCTGCGTCAATTCAAAGAAAACTGATAAATTGCGTGTCTGCATGGATCCCAAGGACCTTAACGCCAATATCAAAAGAGAGCACTACCAAATTCCAAAGAGAGAGGAAATAGTCAGCGAAATGACAGAAGCGAAAGTCTTCTCCAAGATGGACGCCTCGCATGGTTTCTGGCAGTTGAAACTTGATGAAGAAAGTGCTAAGCTGTGCACTTTTAACACCCCGTTTGGTCGATACTCCTACCAGCGTCTGCCCTTTGGTATTAGCTCCGCCCCAGAAATCTTTCACAGAGCAATGGAGCAAATCATCAAGGGCCTGGAGGGAGTGCGGGTGTACGTGGATGATCTGGTAGTATGGGGCTCCACTCAGGGGGAGCACGACACCAGACTGGAGAAAACACTTCAGAGAATACAGCAGTATGGACTCAAACTAAATAAAGACAAATGTCAGTTCAGTGTCAATGAAATCACATTCCTCGGAGACAAGATCTCTACAGAGGGGATTCAGCCAGACAAGTCAAAGGTAAAGGCTATACATGACATGGAGAAACCAAAGGACAAGAAAGGGGTTCAGCGGGCCCTTGGCATGGTTAACTACCTAGGAAAATTCATTCCAAATCTAGCAGTGAAAACTGTTCATCTGAGAAAACTGCTGCACCAAGAGACAGAGTTCCAATGGGGACATGAACATGAGAGAGAATGGAAGGGGCTGCTACACATTCTAGCAAGTGAACCCCTACTGAAGTTCTTCTGCCCTAAAAAGAGGACAAAAGTGTCCACAGATGCCTCTACGAATGGATATGGGGCTGTCCTTCTACAGGAAGATGAAGGAGAATGGTGACCAGTGGCGTATGCGTCACGCTCCATGACGGCTACAGAGTGCCAGTACGCGCAAATCGAGAAGGAGTGCCTTGGCTTGGCATTTGGGTGTGAAAAATTTCATACCTACATCTATGGACTTCCCAAGGTTATCCTAGAAACGGACCATAAGCCACTGCTAGGGATCGCAAAGAAGAATCTGTGTGACATGTCACCACGGATACAACGCCTAATGATGAGACTTCAACGTTACGATTTTGAGCTAACGTATGTGCCAGGGACACAAATGTTCATTGCAGACACACTATCCAGGGCTGCGCCTTACGCCACACAGAACAGTGAATCAGAAGAGGATGTGGCTCTTCATGTGGATATGGTCTACGCGGCATTGCCCGCCACACAGGAATAACTATCAGTGATAGTCACAGAGACATCAAAGGACCCAGTCCTGAGTAAAGTAATGAGAAATCTTCAAGAGGGCTGGAAGAAAGGGTCATGTAAACATTCAGTCTGAGCTCTCTGTGGTCAATGGACTACTGCTTAAGTGTGACAGGATAGTAGTGCCCATCTCTATGCGACGAGAAATGCTCAACAGGATACATGAAGGGCACCTGGGTGCAGAAAAGTCAAAAAGGAGAGCACGTGAGGCACTCTACTGGCCAAACATGAACTCTGATATTGACCAGTTGATCAGCGAGTGTGCTACATGTCAGGAGTATCACTACAAGCAAACAAAAGAGCCCCTCATTACCACAGAGCTCCCATCACAACCTTGGGGAAAGGTCAGAACTGATATATTTCACTATGAAGGAAAAGACTATTTGTTAGTTATTGATTAATATTCCAATTATCCGGAGATGGCTCTCTTGTCCAGTACCACATCAAGAGCTGTGATAACTCACCTGAAGTCAATCTTTGCCAGCCAGGGCATCCCTCTAACCCTGGTCTCTGATAATGGCCCTCCCTATGCCAGTCATGAGTTTCAGTCATTTGCTTCAGAGTATGAGTTTAATCATGTAACCTCCAGTCCGCTCTATCCTCAGGCTAATGGAAAAGCGGAGAAGGGGGTACAGATTGTGAAAAGACTATTAAAGAAAGCAGCAAACAGCAACACTGACCCATATCTGGCCCTGATGTCGTACAGGGCGGGCCCGCTAGCAAGTGGCAAGTCTCCAGCTGAGCTCTTACTGGGTCGGAAAATCCGTACACGACTTCCCAGTTATGTCACACCTGACCACAGAGATGAGGTGTGGGCAGACAAGGCTCGGAAACTACAACAGAAACAAAAAACACTTCATGACCACACAGCCACTACACTAGTGCCTGTACAGGAGAAGGATATAGTTCGCATTGAAGGGCCTGAGTCATGGCCTAAAAGAGCCACTGTTCTACAACAGGTCGCCCCCAGGTCATACAGTGTCATGACAGAGAACGGCAATGTGTTTCGCAGAAACAGGAGGCACCTACTGAAAATCACAGAGACCTTTCAGCCTCAGGAGGACAGAGAGGATGATGAGATGAGGGAAATGCCACAAAGAGACGAGATGAGGGAAATGCCACAAAGTGACGAAGGACACAGTAGTGATAATGTGACAAGGGACCTGTGTGGTACAGACATGAACTTAAGGGATACAACTGGGGTGGTTCAGCAAACACCTGTTCAGCCACGCAGGTCACAGCGGACCAGAAAGCCTATAGTTAAACTTGACCTGTAGACAGGGATTGATAAGACTGTAAACAGTTAATGGACTCCTGGGTGTGGGTAAGGTTTATACATACCTGCAATTAGTTCAATGGTGTAGTTACACTGACTGTTTCTATATGATGTTAACAAGTGTTCTATGTGTTATGTTCTGTTGTTACTGTGTTATGTCTTCATTGAAGGGGGAAGATGTACGGATAACCGTAGCTGTCGTAAAGACAGCGGGATTTGATTGACAGCTGGTTGACGGCTGACGTCATATCCGGGGGCGGGATCCGACGCCATCTTGGCCATGCTTGAGGTACTGTACTACGAGACACAGAGTCAGCACTGAATAAATGGCACTCCACTACAACTGCTTGGGAGACTCGTAATTACGTTATTAAAATAACATTACACAGTCCGTGCTGGCGTTTATGCTCCACTCGAACCTCCTCCCGTCTTTCCTCATCTAACTCTATCAGCGTAACCCTCTATTCCCTTCTCCCTCATAAGAACATAAGAATTAGGAGCAGGAGTCGGCCATTTGGCCCGTCGAGCCTGCTCCGCCATTCAATAAGATCATGGCTGACCTTCTACCTCATCTCCACTTTCCTGCACTATCCCCATATCCCTTGATTCCCTTAATATTCAAAAATCTATCGATCTCAGCCTTGAATATACTCAACGACTGTGCCTCCACAGCCCTCTGGGGTAGAGAATTCCAAAGATTCACCACCCTCCGAGTGAAGAAATTCCTCCTCATCTCAGTCCTGAATGGCCTACCCCTCATATGCTTGTCTAGCCTCCCCTCTTAAATGCTTCTATAATATTCACCTCAACCACTCCCTGTGGCAGCGAGTTCCACATTCTCACCACTCTCTGGGTAAAGAAGTTTCTTCTGAATTCCCTATTGGATTTCTTGGTGACTATCTTATATTGATGGCCTCTAGTTATGCTCTTCCCCACAAGTGGAAACATTCTCTCTGTATCCACTCTATCAAAACCTTTCATAATTTTGAAGACCTCTATTAGGTCACCCCTCGGCCTTCTTTTTTCAAGAGAAAAGAGACCCAGCCTGTTCATCCTTTCCTGATAGGTATACCCTCGCATTTCTGGTTATCATCCTTGTAAATCTCTGCACCCTCTCCAGTGCCTCTATATCCTTTTTATAATATGGCGACCAGAACTGTACGCAGTACTCCAAGTGTGGTCTAACCAAGGTTCGATACAGGTTTAGCATAACTTCCCTACTTTTCAATTCTATCCCTCTAGAAATTAACCCTAGTGTTTGGTTTGCTTTTTTTATGGCCTTGCTAACCTGTGTCGCAACTTTTAGTGATTTCTGTATTTGTACTCCGAGATCCCTTTGTTCCTCTACCCCACCTAGACTCGCACCCTCCAAGTGATAAGTGACCTCCCTATTCTTCCTAGCAAAATATAACACCTCCCATTTATCTGTGTTAATCTTCATTTGCCAATTATTTGCCCATTCTGCAAGTTTATTAATGTCCTCCTGTAATTTGTTGCAGTCCTCCTCAGTATTGACTATCCCCCCAATTTGGTGTCACCCATAAATTTAGAAATTGTGTTTTTGATTCCAAAGTCTAAATCGTTAATATAAATTGTGAACAACAGTGGTCCCAGCACTGATCCTTGTGGAACACCACTACCCACCTTCTGCCACAGTGAATAGCCACCCTTTACTCCCACTCTCTGCTTTCTGTCCTGAAGCCAGCCAGCAATCCATTCTACTACTTGACCCCTGACTCTGCATTCTCTGACCTTGTTCATCAGTCTATTATGGGATAACTTATCAAAGACTTTTTGAAAATCTAGATAAATTACATCTACTGCATTACCCTTGTCTACTCTCTCTGTTACCTCTTCAAAAAATTCAGTAAGTTTGGTCAAGCAAGACTTTCCCTTTTAAAATCCATGCTGACTATTCATTATTATATTTTTGGTTGCTAGATGTTCTTCTATTCTCTCCTTTAGTAGGGATTCCATTATTTTTCCTACCACCGATGTTAAGCTGACTGGTCTATAATTCCCTGGACATGTTCTATCTCCCTTAAGTATCGGTATTACGTTAGCTATCCACCAGTCCTCTGGCACTACACCCTTTTCTAATGAATTATTAAATATGTGTAGTAATGCCTCTGCTATCTCTTCCCTAGATTCTTTTAAAATGCGTGGATGCAATCCATCCGGACCAGGGGTTTTATCCTCTTTGAATTTGATTAGTTTATTTAATATATCCTCTCTTTTTATTTTAAATGCACTTATCTCATTACTAATCTCATCATCCAGTATCATGTCCACCTATTCTATCTCCCTGGTAAATACTGAAGCAAAATAATTATTTAATATTTCTGCCATCTCTCTATCATTACCTGTGGTATTATCCTGTCTATCCCTTAATGGCCCTATTCCCATCCCAACCTTCCTATTTTATTGATGTGCCTATAAAATATTTTACTATTTTGTATTATGTTCCTTGATAATTTAATTTCATAGTTTCTGTTTGCCTCTTTAATTGTTTTTTTTACTTCTCTCTTAATCTTTTCGTATTCTCCCTTATCATGCACTCCCCTGCTGTCTATGTACTTAATGTATGCCTCTTGCCTTACCCTCAATTGTTCCCTTATCGCTTTATTCATCCATGGAGCCTCATTAGTGTTTAGTTTGTTCTTTCCTTTTAGTGGAATATATTTTTCCTGCACTCTGTTGAACACCGTTTGAAATGTTTCCCATTGCTGTTCTACATCGTTGTTTGCTAATATTTTTGCCCATTTCCCCCCCAAGTTCTATTCTCAGTCCCTCAAAATCAGCTTTTCTCCAATCTGTTACCCTGGTTTTCGTCATACTTATGTCCTTCTCAATTATCATCTTAAAGCGTATTATATTATGGTCACTATTGCCTATATGTTCCCCTACTTTTACTTCTCTTATCTGCTCTGGTTCATTCCCCATTACTAGATCCAATAGTGAATCTTCCCTTGTTGGGTTTTTTACATATTGGGTTAGAAAGGAGTCCTGTACACATTGTAGGAACCCCATTCCCTTATCCCCTTTACCTACCTGTTCTGTCCAATTAATATCAGGGTAGTTGAAATCCCCCCATTATTGTATGTTTTTTACTCATTTTCCTAATTTGTCTGCATATCTTTTCCGCCACCTCCCTTCCACTATTAGGTGGTCTGTAGACTACCCCTACTAGTGTGATTGATCCTTTATTATTTTTTCTCCATTCCATATGGATTCTAGTTTTGTCTTGCTGATATCTGCGTCACTTTTTTCGACTGCCATTATGTTATCCCTAATAAGTATAGCTACTCCACCTCCCCTTTTTCCCTCCCTGTCTTTTCTAAATATGTTATACGCTGCACTGTTTAATTCCCAGTCCTGATTTTTCTGTAGCCATGTCTCAGTAATCCCTGCAATTTCTGGTTCCTCGCAACGCATGATTGCCTCCAGCTCCCCTGTTTTATTACGGACACTGTGTGGATTGCTGTACAGACAGGTTAACTCATTTTTAATAGGATTTCCTCTCACTAGGTTTAATCATCTTTTTAGACTCCTGTTCCATAACTCTATTTATTCCCTTGCCATCAATGTCCTCCCTTACTTTATTCTTTCTCCGGAGGCACTGGAGAAGGTGCAAAACAGAACTGTGAGAGGTTCTACCTATCAGGAAAGATTAAACAAGCTGGGGCTCTTTTCTCTAGAAAAGACTGAGGGGTGACCTGATCGAGGTCTTTAAGTTTATGAAAGGGTTCAATAGGGTAGACGTAGAGAAGATGTTTCCACTTGTGGGGGAGACCAGCACGAGGGGCCGTCAATATAAGATAGTCACTAATAAATCCAATTGGGAATTCAGGAGAAACTTCTTTACCCAGAATGTGGTGAGAATGTGGAACTCGCTACCACAGGGAGTGGTTGAGGCAAATAGTAAAGATGCGTGTAAGGGGAAGCTGGATAAACACACGAGGGAGAAAGGAATAGAAGGATATGGTGATGGGGTGAGATGAAGAGGGGTGGGAGGAGGCTGGTGTGGAGCATAAACACTGGCACGGAGCAGAGGGGCCGAATGCCCTCTTTCTCTGCTGTACATTCTGTGTACCAAAAGTGGGTAAAGGGCTATGCTATGTAGATGCCTATGGATTATTGCAGCCAGGAACAGTATAAGTGCAGTAAAATGATACAAATAGTTTCTGAGTTGGAGAAGAAAGGATCAAACTGGATGGAATGTGTGTAACTTCCCAATCACTGAAATCTCGATGATTGGCTTTGAGTATGTTCGGAGTTACTACACGCCCAGTGCCAGTACTGAGGGAGCGCCGCACTGTCGGAGGGGTGGTACTGAGGGAGCGCCGCACTGTTGGAGGGGCAGTACTGAGGGAGCGCCGCACTGTCGGAGGGGCAGTACTGAGGGAGCGCCGCACTGTCGGAGGGGCAGTACTGAGGGAGCGCTGCACTGTCGGAGGGGTGGTACTGAGGGAGCGCCGCACTGTCAGAGGGGCAGTACTGAGGGAGGGCCGCACCGTCGGAGGGGCAGTACTGAGGGAGCGCCGCACTGTCGGAGGGGCAGTACTGAGGGATGGTACTGAGGGAGCGCCGCACTGTCGGAGGGGCGGTACTGAGGAAGCACCGCACTGTCGGAGGGGTGGTACTGAGGGAGCGCCGCACTGTCGGAGGGGCAGTACTGAGGGAGCGCCGCACTGTCGGAGGGGTGGTACTGAGGGAGCACTGCACTGTTGGAGGGGTGGTACTGAGGGAGCGCTGCACTGTCGGAGGGGCAGTACTGAGGGAGCGCTGCATTGTCGCAGGAGGCGGTACTGAGGGAGCGCTGCACTGTCGGAGGGGCAGTACTGAGGGAGCGCCGCACTGTCGGAGGGGCAATGCTGAGGGAGCGCTGCATTGTCGCAGGAGATAGTACTGAGGGAGCGCCGCACTGTCGGAGGGGGCAGTACTCAGGGAGCGCCGCACTATTGGAGGTTCAGTACTGAGGGAGCGCCGCACTGTTGGAGGGGCAGTACTGAGGGAGCGCTGCACTGTCGGAGGGGCGGTACTGAGGGAGCGCTGCACTGTCGGAGGGGCAGTACTGAGGGAGCGCTGCATTGTCGCAGGAGGCAGTACTGAGGGAGCGCTGCACTGTCGGAGGGGCAGTACTGAGGGAGCGCCGCACTGTCGGAGGGGCAGTGCTGAGGGAGCGCTGCATTGTCACAGGAGGTAGTACTGAGGGAGCGCCGCACTGTCGGAGGGGGCAGTACTCAGGGAGCGCCGCACTATTGGAGGTTCAGTACTGAGGGAGCGCCGCACTGTCGGAGGGGCAGTACTGAGGGAGCGCTGCACTGTCGGAGGGGCGGTACTGAGGGAGCGCTGCACTGTCGGAGGGGCAGTACTGAGGGAGCGCCGCACTGTCGGAGGGGCAGTGCTGAGGGAGCGCTGCATTGTCACAGGAGGTAGTACTGAGGGAGCGCCGCACTGTCGGAGGGGGCAGTACTCAGGGAGCGCCGCACTATTGGAGGTTCAGTACTGAGGGAGCGCTGCACTGTCGGAGGGGCAGTACTGAGGGAGCGCTGCACTGTCGGAGGGGCAGTACTGAGGGAGCGCCGCACTGTCGGAGGGGCAGTACTGAGGGAGCGCTGCACTGTCGGAGGGGGCAGTACTGAGGGAGCGCCGCACTGTCAGAGGGGCAGTACTGAGGGAGTGCCGCACTGTCGGAGGGGCAGTACTGAGGGAGCACCGCACTGTCGGAGGGGCAGTACTGAGGGAGCGCTGCACTGTCAGAGGGGGCAGTACTGAGGGAGTGCCGCACTGTCGGAGGGGCAGTAATGAGGGAGCGCTGCACTGTCGGAGGGGCAGTACTGAGGGAGCGCCGCACTGTCGGAGGGGCAGTACTGAGGGAGCACCGCACTGTCGGAGGGGTGGTACTGAGGGAGCGCCGCACTGTCGGAGGGGCGGTACTGAGGAAGCACCGCACTGTCGGAGGGGTGGTTCTGAGGGAGTGCCGCACTGTCGGAGGGGCAGTACTGAGGGAGCGCCGCACTGTCGGAGGGGTGGTACTGAGGGAGCACCGCACTGTTGGAGGGGTGGTACTGAGGGAGCGCTGCACTGTCGGAGGGGCAGTACTGAGGGAGCGCTGCATTGTCGCAGGAGGCGGTACTGAGGGAGCGCTGCACTGTCGGAGGGGCAGTACTGAGGGAGCGCCGCACTGTCGGAGGGGCAATGCTGAGGGAGCGCTGCATTGTCGCAGGAGATAGTACTGAGGGAGCGCCGCACTGTCGGAGGGGGCAGTACTCAGGGAGCGCCGCACTATTGGAGGTTCAGTACTGAGGGAGCGCCGCACTGTTGGAGGGGCAGTACTGAGGGAGCGCTGCACTGTCGGAGGGGCGGTACTGAGGGAGCGCTGCACTGTCGGAGGGGCAGTACTGAGGGAGCGCTGCATTGTCGCAGGAGGCAGTACTGAGGGAGCGCTGCACTGTCGGAGGGGCAGTACTGAGGGAGCGCCGCACTGTCGGAGGGGCAGTGCTGAGGGAGCGCTGCATTGTCACAGGAGGTAGTACTGAGGGAGCGCCGCACTGTCGGAGGGGGCAGTACTCAGGGAGCGCCGCACTATTGGAGGTTCAGTACTGAGGGAGCGCCGCACTGTCGGAGGGGCAGTACTGAGGGAGCGCTGCACTGTCGGAGGGGCGGTACTGAGGGAGCGCTGCACTGTCGGAGGGGCAGTACTGAGGGAGCGCCGCACTGTCGGAGGGGCAGTGCTGAGGGAGCGCTGCATTGTCACAGGAGGTAGTACTGAGGGAGCGCCGCACTGTCGGAGGGGGCAGTACTCAGGGAGCGCCGCACTATTGGAGGTTCAGTACTGAGGGAGCGCTGCACTGTCGGAGGGGCAGTACTGAGGGAGCGCTGCACTGTCGGAGGGGCAGTACTGAGGGAGCGCCGCACTGTCGGAGGGGCAGTACTGAGGGAGCGCTGCACTGTCGGAGGGGGCAGTACTGAGGGAGCGCCGCACTGTCAGAGGGGCAGTACTGAGGGAGTGCCGCACTGTCGGAGGGGCAGTACTGAGGGAGCACCGCACTGTCGGAGGGGCAGTACTGAGGGAGCGCTGCACTGTCGGAGGGGGCAGTACTGAGGGAGTGCCGCACTGTCGGAGGGGCAGTAATGAGGGAGCGCTGCACTGTCGGAGGGGCAGTACTGAGGGAGCGCCGCACTGTCGGAGGGGCAGTACTGAGGGAGCACCGCACTGTCGGAGGGGTGGTACTGAGGGAGCGCCGCACTGTCGGAGGGGCGGTACTGAGGAAGCACCGCACTGTCGGAGGGGTGGTTCTGAGGGAGCGCCGCACTGTCGGAGGGGCAGTACTGAGGGAGCGCCGCACTGTCGGAGGGGTGGTACTGAGGGAGCACCGCACTGTTGGAGGGGTGGTACTGAGGGAGCGCTGCACTGTCGGAGGGGCAGTACTGAGGGAGCGCTGCATTGTCGCAGGAGGCGGTACTGAGGGAGCGCTGCACTGTCGGAGGGGCAGTACTGAGGGAGCGCCGCACTGTCGGAGGGGCAATGCTGAGGGAGCGCTGCATTGTCGCAGGAGATAGTACTGAGGGAGCGCCGCACTGTCGGAGGGGGCAGTACTCAGGGAGCGCCGCACTATTGGAGGTTCAGTACTGAGGGAGCGCCGCACTGTCGGAGGGGCAGTACTCAGGGAGCGCTGCACTGTCGGAGGGGCGGTACTGATGGAGCGCTGCACTGTCGGAGGGGCAGTACTGAGGGAGCGCTGCATTGTCGCAGGAGGCAGTACTGAGGGAGCGCTGCACTGTCGGAGGGGCAGTACTGAGGGAGCGCCGCACTGTCGGAGGGGCAGTGCTGAGGGAGCGCTGCATTGTCACAGGAGGTAGTACTGAGGGAGCGCCGCACTGTCGGAGGGGGCAGTACTCAGGGAGCGCCGCACTATTGGAGGTTCAGTACTGAGGGAGCGCCGCACTGTCGGAGGGGCAGTACTGAGGGAGCGCTGCACTGTCGGAGGGGCGGTACTGAGGGAGCGCTGCACTGTCGGAGGGGCAGTACTGAGGGAGCGCCGCACTGTCGGAGGGGCAGTGCTGAGGGAGCGCTGCATTGTCACAGGAGGGAGTACTGAGGGAGCGCCGCACTGTCGGAGGGGGCAGTACTCAGGGAGCGCCGCACTATTGGAGGTTCAGTACTGAGGGAGCGCTGCACTGTCGGAGGGGCAGTACTGAGGGAGCGCTGCACTGTCGGAGGGGCAGTACTGAGGGAGCGCCGCACTGTCGGAGGGGCAGTACTGAGGGAGCGCTGCACTGTCGGAGGGGGCAGTACTGAGGGAGCGCCGCACTGTCAGAGGGGCAGTACTGAGGGAGTGCCGCACTGTCGGAGGGGCAGTACTGAGGGAGCACCGCACTGTCGGAGGGGCAGTACTGAGGGAGCGCTGCACTGTCGGAGGGGGCAGTACTGAGGGAGTGCCGCACTGCCGGAGGGGCAGTACTGAGGGAGCACCGCACTGTCGGAGGGGCAGTAATGAGGGAGCGCTGCACTGTCACAGGGGGCAGTACTGAGGGAGCGCCGCACTGTCGGAGGGGGCAGTACTGAGGGAGCGCCGCACTGTTGGAGGGTTAATACTGAGGGAGCGCCGCACTGTCGGAGGGGGCAGTACTGAGGGAGCGCTGCACTGTTGGAGGGGGCAGTACTGAGGGAGCACCGCACTGTCAGAGGGGCAGTAATGAGGGAGCGCCGTACTGTCGGAGGGGCGGTACTGAGGGAGCGCCGCACTGTCGGAGGGGCGGTACTGAGGGATCGCTGCACTGTTGGAGGGGCGGTACTGAGGGAACGCCGCACTGTCGGAGGGGCAATACTGTGTGTGTGTGTGAGTGAGTGTGTAAATATTGGTGTATATGTATGTATATATACATATAAAACTTACAGCACAGAAACAGGCCGTTCGGCTCCACTGCTCCGTGCCGATGTTACAGCCAATTAAGTACTTTTTTTGAAGTGTGGTCACTGTTGTAATAGAAACATAGAAGATAGGAGCAGGAGTCGGCCATTCGGCCCCTCGAGCCTGCTCCGCCATTCAATGCGATCATGGCTGATCATCCAAATTCAGTACCCTGTCCCTGCCTTCTCCCCATACCCCTTGATCCCTTTAGCCTTAAGAAATATATCTAACTCCTTCTTGAATATATTTAATGAATTGGCCTCCACTGCCTTTTGTGGTAGAGAATTCCACAGCTTCACCACTCTCTGGGTGAAGAAATTCCTCCTCATCTCAGTCCTAAATGGCCTACCCCTTATCCTTAGACTGTGACCCCTGGTTCTGGACTCCCAGGCCTTCGGTAACATCCTTCCTTCATCTAATCTGTCTAGTCCTGTTAGAATTTTATAAGTTTCAATGTGATCCCCTCTCATTCTTCTAAACTCCAGTGAGTACAAGCCTAATTGACCCAATCTCTCTTCATACGTCATTCCTGCCATCCCAGGTATCAGCCTGGTGAATCTTCGCTGCACTCCCTCCATGGCAAAAACATCCTTCCTCAGATAAGGCGACCAAAACTGCACCCAATACTCAAGGTGTGGTCTCACCAAGGCCCTGTACAACTGCAGCAAGACATCCTTGCTCCTGTACTCGAATCCTCTCGCTATGAAGGCCAACATACCATTTGCCTTCTTAACCGCCTGCTGCACCTGCATGCTTACCTTCAGCAACTGGTGCACAAGGACACCCAGATCTCGTTGCACTTCCCCTTCTCCCAATCTATTGCCATTCAGATAATAATCTGCCTTCCTGTTTTTGCCACCAAAGTGGATAACCTCGCATTTATCCACATTATACTGCATCTGCCATGCATCTGCCCAATCACCCAACCTGTCCAAATCATACTGGAGTTTCTCTGCATCCTCCTCACAGCACACACGCCTACCCAGCTTTGTGTCATCTGCAAACTTGGAGATATTACATCTAGTTCCCTCGTCTAGATTATTAATATATATTGTGAATAGCTGGGGTCCTAGCACCGACCCCTGCGGTACCCCACTAGTCACTGCCTGCCACTCGTTTATTCCAACTCTTTGCTTCCTGTCTGCCAACCAGTTCTCTATCCAGGTCAATACCTTACCCCCAATCCCATGTGCCTTAACTTTGCACGCTAGTCTCTTATGCGGGACCTTATCGAAAGTCTTCTGAAAGTCCAAATACACCACATTCACTGGTTCTCCCTTATCTATTCTACCAGTTACATCCTCAAAAAATTCCAGTAGATTAGTCAAGCATGATTTACCTTTTGTAAATCCATGTTGACTTTGTCCGATCTGGTCACTGTTTTCCAAGTGCTCTGCTATTACATCTTTTATAATGGACTCTAGCATTTTCCCCACTACCGAAGTGTATAATTCCCCGTTTTTTCTCTACCACCTTTTTTAAATAGTGGGGTAACATTAACTACCCTCCAATCCATGGGAACTGTTCCAGAGTCTATAGAACTTTGGAAGATGACCAGCAATGCACCTACTATTTCTAGGGCCACTTCCTTAAGTACCCTAGGATGTAGATTATCAGGCCCTGGGTATTTATCGGCCTTCAATGCCATCAATTTCCCTAACACCATTTCCCTACAAATACTGATTTCATTCAATTCCTCCCTCTCATTAGACCCTATGTTCCCCAACATCTCTGGGAGGTTATTTGTGTCCTCCTTTGTGAAGACAGAACCAAAGTATGTATTTAATTGGTCCGCCATTTCTTTGTTCCCCATTATAAATTCCCATTATAAATTCCCCTGAATCTGAATGCTTGACTTCACCAATCTTTTTCTCTTCACATATCTATAGAAGCTTTTATAGTCAGTTTTTATGTTCCCTGCAAGCTTACTCTCATATTCTATTTTCCCCCTCTTAATTAATCCCTTTGTCCTCCTTTGCTGAATCCTAAATTGCTCCCAATCCTCAGGTTTGCTGCTTTTTCTGGCCAATTTATATGCCCTCTCCTTGGATCTTATGCTATCCCTAATTTCCCTTGTTAGCCACGGTTGAGTCACCTTTTTTGTTTTATTTTTATGCCAAACAGGGATGAACAAATTCTGTAGTTCATCCATGCGATCTTTAAATGTTTGCCATTGCCTATCCACCGTCAACCCTTTAAGTAACGTTCCCCAATCCATCCTAGCCAACTCGTGCCTCATACCATCGTAGTTTCCTTTATTTAAATCCAGAACCCTAGTCTCTGAGTCAACTACTTCACTCTCCATCTTAATGAAGAATTCTATCATATTATGATCGCTCTTCCCCAAGGGTCTCGCACAACAACATTGCTAATTAATCCTTTCTCATTACATAATACCCAGTCTAAGATGGCCTGATCTCTAGTTGGTTCCTCGACATATTGGTCCAGGAAACTATCCCGTATACAATCTAGGAATTCCTCCTCCACAGTATTGTTACTAATTTAGTTAGCCCAATCTATATGTAGATTAAAGTCACCCATGATAACTGCTGTGCCCTTATTGCACGCATCACTAATTTCCTGTTTAATGCCATCCCCAATCTCAGCATTACTGTTTGGGGGTCTGTATACAACTCCCACTAACGTTTTCTGCCCCTTGGTATTTCTCAGCTCTACCCATACAGATTCCACATCATCAGAGCTAATATCATTCCTTACTATTGTGTTAATCTCCTCTTTAACCAGCAATGCTACCCCACCTCCTTTTCCTTTTTGCCTGTCCTTCCTGAATATTGAATACCCCTGGATGTTGAATTCCCAGCCTTGGTCACCCTGGAGCCATGTCTCCGTAATTCCAATTACATCATATCCGTTTACATCTATTTGCACAGCTAATTCATCCACCTTATTACGAATGCTCCTCGCATTAAGACACTATGGGCTAGAAATTCAGTAGGCTTTGCGCCCAGTTTTCGCCCAAAGAGGGCTTTTGCGGCACTTGCTGAGCTTTCGCCGATATTCAGCGCTGCGGTAATGGCGGCGTTAGCCAGTAGCGCTGCGCCGCCACCGATGACGTCATCGGTGTGCGCAGTGCCCCGCTACCGCCCCGCTACCGGCCTGACCGCCATATTGAGTTGCGTCCGCCTCTTCCGCAGCGGCCGCAAACAGTGATCAGAAAACGGGGCCGTACTGTAGCGTTAGTGGGGTGAGTTAAGGCGGATGTGCGGCCGGCCGCTTTTTCGGCGGCCGCCTGCCCGCACCTCCTTCCCTGGCCTCCTCCTCCACCCCCCCCCCCGTGGCATTGCCGGCTGTTTTCCGGGAGCCCGACACTTCTCCGTGGTGCCGGGCTCATTTGCCGGCACTAGCGAGCGGCGATCTCGCTGTTGCAGGCACCTCCCCCTTAAGAGAGGGAGGAAGGCCTGCAGTACCGCAGCCTGCCGCTCCGCAGCGGGTGGCGCTGCGGCACCTAGCGCGCCGATATTCAGTTTCAGCGCCCCAAGCGGGGGCGCCGAAACCCTTGAATAGCGGCCGGCTTCGACGTGGGGCGCTGAAACTGAATTTCCGGCGGGCGCAAGTGGCTCCGCGCGCAGCGGTAACTTTTGGGCGCAAGCGAGCTGGCGGGCCCAAACTGAATTTCTAGGCCAAAGCCTTCAGGCTTGTTTTTTTAACACTCTTAGACCTATTAGAATTATTATTTAATGTGGCCATGTTTGATTTAGACCCTTGATTTCTCTGACTGCCACATTTACTTTTCTCCTTCCTGTCTTTTGCTTCGATCCTTGCTTCCCTTTCCTCTGTCTCCCTGCACAGGTTCCCAACCCCCTGCCATTTTAGTTTAAACCCTCCCCAACAGCATGAGCAAACACTCCCCCTAGGACATCGGTCCCGGTCCTGCCTAGGTGCAAACTGTCCGGTTTGTACTGGTCACCCCTCCCCCAGAACCGGTTCCAATGTCCCAGGAACTTGAATCCCTCCTCCTCGCACCATTCCTCTAGCCACGTATTCATCTGAAACATCCTTCTATTTCTACTCTGACTAGTACGTGGCACTGGTAGCAATCCTGAGATTACTACCTTTGAGGTCCTATTTTTTAATTTACCTCCTAACTCCCTATATTCAGCTTTTAGGACCTCATCCCGTTTTTTATCTATATCGTTGGTACCACGACAACTGGTTGTTCACCCTCCCCCTCCAGAATTCTTGAACATAACAGAACAAAATTAAAGATTTAAATACAGATAAAGCCTTCGAAATGAGCTGCTTGCAATTCCACTTTGAAATGACAAAGTTTGTGAGTAAGACCGAGTTCTTTGTAACTCCCTTTAATTTGACTTGAAACTAACACGCCTTCAGAGTATCTGATCGAAGTCAGGCAACGCCCTGCCCCTTTAAATAAGTCCCCCCTTTTTTCTTACCCTTGCTCTCTCTCTCTCTCTCTCTGTGCACAGTGAATGATCTCATTTGTTTCACCAGTCACATTCCTGCAGTTTGTTCAGGAGAGGAGACGAGAGAGAGAGAGAGAGAGAGAGAGAGATAACAAGACAGCGTCAACAAGTGACTGGAACGAGGGAAACTTTGTGCATCAATTTTAGTTTGCCAAACTCTCTGCGCAGTTTTCGCTCCGACGAGGAATGATGAACGAATAAAACTGCGGGAGAAAAGGAAGAGGGAACACCGAACGAGGACTGAGCTGGTGAGTATCGCAACCTTGGACAGGTTTGCAATATATTTGAAAGAGGTAATTCATGGGAGAACTAACCAGACAAGTAATTGGAGCGGTGTTGTAACCGCTGGAGGCGGATTTAGTACCTAAAGTGCCTTCTAGGTAAATAGTAGTCTGGCATATTATTTACGAGACTAGGTTTATAGGGTCGGAGCGGGATTGGGAAATCTGGACTGCAGATATGGGACTGTGTTAATTCACTTCAATGAATAAAGAAAGACTAGCGTTTCTCCAGCACCTTTCACCACCTCAGGACGTCCCAAAGCGCTTCACAGCCAATGAAGGATTTTTTTTGAAGTGTGGTCACTGTTGTAATGTGGGAAACGCGGCAGATAATTTGTGCAGAGCAAGCTCCCACGAACAGCAATGTGATAAATGACCAGATCACCTGTTTTATTGATGCTGGTTGAGGGATAAATATTGGCCCCAGGACACCGGGGAGAACTCCCCCCTGCTCTTCTTCCCGTAGTGGCCGTGGGATCTTTTACGTCCACCTGAGAGGGCAGACGGGGCCTCGATTTAAAGTCTCATCTGAAAGACGGCACCTCCGACAGTGTGGCGCTCCCTCAGTACTGCCCCTCCGACAGTGCAGCGCTCCCTCAGTATTACCCCTCCGACAGTGCGGCGCTCCCTCAGTATTGCCCCTCCGACAGTGCGGCGCTCCCTCAGTATTGCCCCTCCGACAGTGCGGCGCTCCCTCAGTACTGCCCCTCCGACAGTGCGGCGCTCCCTCAGTATTGCCCCTCCGACAGTGCGGCGCTCCCTCAGTATTGCCCCTCCGACAGTGCGGCGCTCCCTCAGTACTGCCCCTCCGACAGTGCGGCACTCCCTCAGCACTGCCCCTCCGACAGTGCGGCGCTCCCTCAGTATTGCCCCTCCGACAGTGCGGCGCTCCCTCAGTACTGCCCCTCCGACAGTGCGGCGCTCCCTCAGTATTACCCCTCCGACAGTGCGGCACTCCCTCAGCACTGCCCCTCCGACAGTGCGGCGCTCCCTCAGTATTGCCCCTCCGACAGTGCGGCACTCCCTCAGTACTGCCCCTCCGACAGTGCGGCGCTCCCTCAGTACTGCCCTTCCGAAAGTGCGGCGCTCCCTTAGTACTGCACCAACGACAGTGCGGCGCTCCCTCAGTACCGCCCCTCCGACAGTGCAGCGCTCCCTCAGTATTGCCCCTCCGACAGTGCAGCGCTCCCTCAGTATTGCCCCTCCGACAGTGCGGCGCTCCCTCAGTATTGCCCCTCCGACAATGCGGCGCTCCCTCAGTATTGCCCCTCCGACAGTGCGGCGCTCCCTCAGTACTGCCCCTCCGACAGTGCGGCGCTCCCTCAGTACTGCCCCTCCGACAGTGCGGCGCTCCCTCAGTACTGCCCCTCCGACAGTGCGGCGCTCCCTCAGTACTGCACCAACGACAGTGCGGCGCTCCCTCAGTACCGCCCCTCCGACAGTGCAGCGCTCCCTCAGTACTGCCCCTCCGACAGTGCGGCGCTCCCTCAGTACTGCCCCTCCGACAGTGCGGCGCTCCCTCAGTATTGCCCCTCCGACAGTGCGGCGCTCCCTCAGTACTGCCCCTCCGAAAGTGCGGCGCTCCCTCAGTACTGCACCAACGACAGTGCGGCGCTCCCTCAGTACCGCCCCTCCGACAGTGCAGCGCTCCCTCAGTACTGCCCCTCCGACAGTGCGGCGCTCCCTCAGTACTGCACCAACGACAGTGCGGCGCTCCCTCAGTACCGCCCCTCCGACAGTGCAACGCTCCCTCAGTACTGCCCCTCTGACAGCGCGGCGCTCCATCAGTACTGGCCCTCCGACAGCACGGCACTCCCTCAGTACTGCCCCTCCGAAAGTGCGGCGCTCCCTCAGTACTGTCCCTCTGACAATGTGGCGCTCCCTCAGTAACGCCCCTCCAACAGCGCGGCGCTCCCTCAGTACGGTCCCTCCAACAGTGCGGCGCTCCCTCAGTACGGTCCCTCCGACAGTGCGGCGCTCCCTCAGTACTGCTCCTCCGACAGTGCAGCACTCCCTCAGTACTGTCCCTCCGACAGTGCGGCGCTCCCTCAGTACTGACCCTCCCACAGTGCGGCACTCCCTCAGTACTGTCCCTCCAACAGTGCGGCGCTCCCTCAGTACTGACCCTCCCACAATGCGGCACTCCCTCAGTACTGCCTCTCCGACAGTGCGGCGCTCCCTCAGTACTGCCCCTCCGACAGTGCGGCGCTCCCTCAGTACTGCCCTTCCGACAGTGCGGCGCTCCCTCAGTACTGCCCTTCCGACAGTGCGGCGCTCCCTCAGTACCGCCCCTCCGACAGTGCGGCGCTCCCGCAGTCCCGCCCCTCCCACAGTGCGGCGCTCCCTCAGTACTGCCCCTCTGACAGTGTGGCGCTCCCTCAGTACTGCCCCTCCCACAGTGCGGGGCTCCCTCAGTACTGCCCCTCCGACCGTCCGGCGCTCAACTCTGGACTGGCACTCGAACCCACGACTTTCTGGCCCAAAGTCTGCCAACTGAGCCCCGGCCGACACACGCCCACCCCTGAGATAAAGAGTTTCATGCTCTACTGACTGAGCTGGAGGGCAGAGAGAGAGAGACGGGAGGATCAGGGGAAAGGGAGGTTTGGGCTGGCCTGTAGCGCCCCCATGTGTTCGAATGGCACGGCCAATCTTTGGTAGCCGAGTTTCACCTGTAAAGAATGGGCAGTCTTGGAAGGGACCCAGACCCTGTGGAACCCGAATCCAGCATTGTCGGAGGGGCAGTACTGAGGGAGCGCCGCACTGTCGGAGGTTCAGTACTGAGAGAGCGCCGCACTGTCGGAGAGACAGTACTGAGAGAGTGCCGCACTGTTGGAGGGGCAGTACTGAGGGAGCGTCGCACTGTCGGAGGGGCGGTACTGAGGGAGCGCCGCTCTGTCGGAGGGACGGTACTGAGGGAGCACCACACTGTCGGAGGGGTGGTACTGAGGGAGCGCTGCACTGTCGGAGGGGCGGTACTGAGGGAGCGCCGCACTGTCGGATGGGCGGTACTGAGGGAGCGCCGCACTGTCGGAGAGGCGGTACTGAGGGAACGCCGCACTGTCGGATGGGCGGTACTGAGGGAGCGCCGCACTGTCGGAGGGACGGTACTGAGGGAGCGCCGCACTGTCGGAGGGGCCGTAATGAGGGAGCGCCGCACTGTCGGAGGGGCAGTACTGAGGGAGTGCCGCACTGTCGGAGGGGCAGTACTGAGGGAGCGCCGCACTGTCGAAGGGGCAGTACTGAGGGAGCGCCGCACTGTCGGAGGGGCAGTTCTGAGGGAGCGCCGCACTGTCGGAGGGGCAGTACTGAGGGAGCACCGCACTGTCGGAGGGGCAGTACTGAGGGAGCGCCGCACTGTCGGAGGGACGGCACTGAGGGAGCGCCGCACTGTCGGAGGGGCAGTACTGAGGGAGCGCCGCACTGTCGGAGAGGCGGTACAGAGGGAGCGCCGCACTGTCGGAGGGGCGGTACTGAGGGAGCGCCGCACTGTCGGAGGGGCGGTACTGAGGGAGCGCCACACTCTCGGAGGGACAGTACTGAGGGAGCGCCGCACTGTCGGAGGGCCAGTACTGAGGGAGCGCCGCACTGTCGGAGGGGCAGTAATGAGGGAGCGCCGCACTGTCGGAGGGACGGTACTGAGGGAGCGCCGCAATGTCGGAGGGGCGGTACTGAGGGAGCGCCGCACTGTCGGAGGGGCAGTACTGAGGGAGCGCCGCACTGTCGGAGGGGCAGTACTGAGGGAGCGCCGCGCTGTCGGAGGGGCAGTACTGAGGGAGCGCCGCGCTGTCGGAGGCGCAGTACTGAGGGAGCACCGCACTGTCGGAGGGGCGGTACTGAGGGAGCGCCGCACTGTCGGAGAGACGGTACAGAGGGAGTGCCGCACTGTCGGAGGGGCGGTACTGAGGGAGCGCCGCACTGTCGGAGAGACGGTACTGAGGGAGCGCCGCACTGTCGGAGGGTCAGTACTGAGGGAGCGCCGCACTGTCGGAGGGGCGGTACTGAGGGAGCGCCGCACTGTCGGAGGGACAGTACTGAGGGAGCGCCGCACTGTCGGAGGGGCGGTACTGAGGGAGCACCGCACTGTCGGAGGGGCGGTACTGAGGGAGCGCCACACTCTCGGAGGGGCAGTACTGAGGGAGTGCCGCACTGTCGGAGGGCCAGTACTGAAGGAGCGCCGCACTGTCGGAGGGGCAGTAATGAGGGAGCGCCACACTGTCGGAGGGACGGTACTGAGGGAGCGCCGCAATGTCGGAGAGGCGGTACTGAGGGAGCACCGCACTGTCGGAGGGGCAGTACTGAGGGAGCGCCGCACTGTCGGAGGGGCAGTACTGAGGGAGCGCCGCGCTGTCGGAGGGGCAGTACTGAGGGAGCGCCGCGCTGTCGGTGGGGCAGTACTGAGGGAGCGCCGCGCTGTCGGAGGGGCAGTACTGAGGGAGTGCCGCACTGTCGGAGGGGCGGTACTGAGGGAGCGCCGCACTGTCGGAGAGACGGTACTGAGGGAGTGCCGCACTGTCGGAGTGGCAGTTCTGAGGGAGCGCCGCACTGTCGGAGGGGCGGTACTGAGGGAGCGCCGCACGGTCGGAGGGACAGTACTGAGGGAGCGCCGCCCTGTCGGAGGGGCAGTCCTGAGGGAGCGCCGCTCTGTCGGAGGGGCGGTACTGAGGGTGCTCCCCACTGTCGGAGGGGAAGTGCTGGGGGAGCGCCGCACTGTCGGAGGGGCGGTACTGAGGGAGCGCCGCACTGTCGGAGGGGCAGTACTGAGGGAGCACCGCACTGTCGGAGGTACAGTACTGAGGTAGCACCGCACTGTCGGAGGGGCGGTACTGAGGGAGCGCCGCACTGTCAGAGGGGCAGTACTGAGGGAGCGCCGCACTGTCGGAGAGGCAGTACTGAGGGAGCGCCGCACTGTCGAAGGGGCAGTACTGAGGGGGCGCCGCACTGTCGGAGGGGTGGTACTGAGGGAGTGCCGCACTGTCGGAGGGGCCGTACTGAGGGAGCGCCGCACTGTCGGAGGGGCGGTACTGAGAGAGCGCCACACTGTCAGAGTGGCGGTACTGAGGGAGCGCCGCACTGTCGGAGGGACGGGACTCAGGGAGCGCCGCACTGTCGGGGGGCAGTACTGAGGGAGCGCCGCACTGTCGAAGGGGCAGTACTGAGGGAGCGCCTCACTGTCGGAGGGGCAGTACTGAGGGAAAGCCACACTGTTGGAGGGGCAGTTCTGTTATCTCAGGTAGCTGTAAAATTCCCATGGCACACTTTGAAGGAGAGCAGGGGTGTTATCGCTCAATCAAATTATTTGGCTATTTATTTCAGTGCTGTTTGTGGGAGCTTGCTGTGCGCAAATTGGCTGCTGCGTTTCCTACATTACAACAGTGACCACACTTCAAAAAAAGTATTTCATTGGCTGTAAAGCGCTTTGGGACGGCCGGTGGTCGTGAAAGGCGCTATAGAAATGCGAATCTTTCTATGTGTCTTCAGGTTTGGCTCGCTAACTTCCCGCCTTCCTTTCCCTCCCCCTTCCAGAGTGCCGGCCAAAGCTCGAAGGAGGACCATCCCCAACGATGTTCCTGCCCGCGGGGAGGGCCTGGCTGGGGGCAGTGTTCGTGTGCCTGGAGGCCGCCGTGGTGACGGCTCAGAGCGCGTGCCGGGTTTCGGGGCCACGGGTGAACTGCCAGGGCCTGTATCTGCTCCGCGTGCCTCCGGGGCTGCCCCAGGCCACCGAGGTCCTGGACCTGTCCTACAACAAGATCGCGGCGGTCGGGAATCGGGACTTTGCCGGGCTGGTTGGGCTGCGGGTGCTGAACCTGAGATACAACAAAATCACCCAGCTGGAGGAGGGAGCCTTCTCCTCCAACCTACTGCTGGAAGAGCTTGACCTCTTCAACAACACTCTCCGATCCATTCCCGGCTTGGTACTGGAACCCTTGGCAAGGCTCCAACGTCTGGACATGTCCAACAATCTCTACCTGACAGCCACCCTGAGCCCCACCTTTGCCAAGCTCCGGGGCCTCCGCGACATGTCGATGGGCGGGAACCTCATCCGGGCCCTGCGGCGAGACGACTTCCTCCCCTTGCGCGGCGTCCAGCTGGACAGGTTCGCCCTGAAGGCCGGCTCGAGCCTGGCCGAGTACGAGCCGGGCGCCCTGGCGGCCCTGAACAGCCACTCGGTCTGGACGGACATCAGCGTGGACAGGAGGCCCTGGCTGCTGCCCGCCATGCTGGCTGACCTCTTCCGCACCCCGGCGCGCTCGCTGCGCTTCCGCAGGCTCTTCGAGTTCGCCTACTACACAGGGCACGAGGACCTCTTCTCCGGCCTCCGAGAGTCCGGCGTCCGCAACCTGACCTTCTTCCGCGGCAAGTTCAACGAGAACCTCCTCAGCTTCATCCTGGAGAACCTCGAAGGGTCGAGGGTGCGTAACTTGACCCTGGAGGCAATCGACTTTGCCCGCTCCCTCAATGGGACCGAGTCGCTGCACAGCATCACCAACCTGGCGCTGGACTACTTTACCCTCAAGGAGATCAGCAACCCCGATGTCTTGAGATTCAACCATAAGTTCAACTGGTTCAACAAGGTCCGCACGCTAGTGATCAACCTGGTCAACTTCAACTACATCCCCTGCGATGCCTGGGTGGAGATGAAGATTGTCCGGCTGATTGACATCTCCCGCAATCAGCTGAAGGAAAACTACATCTACGACAAAAGGTGCCAGTACAAGGGGACGCTGAAGTACCTGGAGGAGTTTGTGCTCAACGCCAACCAGATCGCGAGCCTGTGCGACGTGGCGTGGCTGACGGCCGAGTGGCCCCGCCTGCGCACCATCGACCTGAGCGACAACCGGATCGGCAGCTGCGAGGGGCCCTGCGCCTGGCGCCCGCCCATCGCCCGGCTCCTGCTGCAGCACAACGCCCTGACGGCCGCCACCTTCGCCTGCCTGCCCGTCACGCTCCGCCACCTGGACCTCTCGCACTCGGGGCTGGAGCGGCTGGAGGCCGCCTACTTCGCCCGGGCCGCCAACCTCAGCCGGCTGCTGCTCAGCGGCAACCGCATCAAGTTCCTGCCAGCGGACTGGCACGGGCCCAGCCTGCGCAGCCTGGCGGTGGATGGCAACTCCTTCGGCGTCATCGGCCGGGGCACCTTTCGCCGGATGCCCCGGCTGACCTCCCTGCGGGCCGGCAACAACCCGTACCACTGCACCTGCGACCTCTACCGCTTTGTGCAGGAGACCCGGGAGGCGGGCACCCTCCAGCTGGTGGGCTGGCCGGCTGACTACATCTGCTACCACCCCGAGCCCTTCCTCGACACCCGGGTGGCCGACTTTGCCCCCGGGCGCTTGGAGTGTGACCTCAGCCTGGTAGTCGCCATCTCCGTCTCCACCACCGCCCTGGTGGTCATCGTCTCCATGCTCCTCTGCTGGCGCTACGACCTGCCCTGGTACCTGGGCGCCACCTGGCAAATCGTGCGGGCCAAGTACCGCGCCAGGCTGCCCGAGCGGGCCGCCCCCCACGCCTACCACGCCTTCATCTCCTACAGCCACGCCGACGCGGGCTGGGTGCGGGAGCAGCTGCTCCGGCGGCTAGAGGGCGCCGAGCCCCCCTACCGCATCTGCATCCACGAGCGGGACTTCACGCCGGGCAAGTGGATCATCGACAACATCATCGACAACATCGAGAGCAGCCGCAAGGTCATCTTCGTCCTGTCCCGCAGCTTCGTCAACAGCGAGTGGTGCAACTACGAGCTCTACTTCGCCCACCAGCGGGCCATCGGCCGCTCCTTCCAGGACGTGGTGCTGGTGGTGCTGGAGGCCATCAGCCCCGCCTCCCTGCCCAGCAAGTTCTGCCGGCTGCGCAAGATGTTGGACACCAAGACCTACCTGGAGTGGCCGGAGGAGGCCAACAGGCAGGCCTTCTTCTGGGCCCAGCTGAGGAACGTCCTGGGCCGGGCGGACCCCGGGGGCCTGGGCTCGCGGCGCTCCACCATAGCGGGTCCCGCGGAAGGGAGCGGCGCGCCCGCGGGACACACCGGCTGAAGTGCAGCCCTCGTTGGCCGGGTTGATACGCGGATTGTCGCACCAACGCGCCAATCCATCCAGCATTTGGGCAACCAAACAGCGATAGACGGAGGCGGGAGAGGGTGGGGGGAGGGTCAAAGGTGGAACCTCCAAGGCCTTGGCTTTGTCAGGAGGAATTGGGTTAACTCTTTGAAGAGTTTAGGCCACAAAGTTGACTAATCTGAGCACCTTCCTCTCAACTCACATGGACCAGGCAAGGGTGGAGGAACCTCCATATCCCAACGACTGTGTCCACAATGTGTTGGCATTACATCAATGTCTTCATAAGAACATAAGAATTAGGAGCAGGAGTCGGCCATTCGGCCCCTCGAGCCTGCTCCGCCATTCAATAAGATCGTGGCTGATCTTCGACCTCAACTCCACTTTCCCGCCCGATCCCCATATCCCTCGATTCCCCTCGAGTCCAAAAATCTATCGATCTCAGCCTTGAATATACTCAACGACTGAGCCTCCACAGCCCTCTGGGGCAGAGAATTCCAAAGATTCACCGCCCTCTGAGTGAAGAAATTCCTCCTCATCTCAGTCCTAAATGGCCGACCCCTTATCCTGAGACTGTGACCCCTGGTTCTAGATTCTCCAGCCAGGGGGAAACAGCCTCTCAGCATCTACCCTGTCAATCCCCCTCGGATGTTTCAAGGAGATCACCTCCCATTCTTCTAAACTCCAGAGAGTATAGGCCCGATCTACACAATCTCTCCTCATAGGACAACCCTCTCATCCCAGGAATCAATCCAGCGAACTTTCGTTGCACCGCCTCCAAGGCATTGGGGAAAAAATTCAGTTGTTTGCGCCTCCCGTTAGCGCCGTAAGAGGGCGCCAATTGGGGCGCAAAGCCACTAGCACCCGGGTGCGGCGATGTTTGCGCCGCTCGTGAAATTAACTAGACATTTTGCGGCGGCGCTAAACACTACCGCCGCGATCTCCTGCACCGGCAGATCGTGACGTCAGTCGAATGTGCAACGCCCCGGTAGCGTCCTGGACCGGATATTGAGTGGCGCCCCCTGCCTTACCGCCTGCCGCTAGCAACGACAGGTTGAGGGGAGCGTTTTGCGGTCGGGAAGGGACGGGGGGAGCGCTATTTAAAGGCGGCCGCTTCCTGCCTTTTTTTGTCAGTGACATTTTTGCACCACGCATTCTGAGAGAGAGAGAGAGAGACTTCTGGAGAGATTCAACGCTGTGTGAAGGAGTTTTGGGGACTGAGCAGCACTTTGCAGGTTTATTTTGATTTGCCCTTCCTTGCTTCGCCAGCGCTCTGAGGTAGCGCCTCGCTCCTCGGCCTTTGCGCCTTAAGACAGGTGTGAAGCGCCCGATTTAGCGCTCCAATCACCTCCAGGGGCGATAAAAGCCAAGTTTGCTGTCGGAAGCGATAATTAGCGCCAGGCACTAAACTTTGCGCACAGCCGACAACGGCGCCCCAAATGGGGCGATACCGAATTTCCCCCCCTTATTTTTTAATACAATGCCGGCAAGACTTGGGTCCAAAGTCAATATTTCATGAAGAGTGCCCGATTGGTGAGAACAATAGTCAACCATTTCCCATTCCTGAAGACCTTTGGCGGTGACCTCTGGACAACCATCTCCACTCTTGTAGCTCTGGATTTGGGCTCTCCACTGTTTCATGCCATGCCCCATTGGGTGTACGGTAGCATAGTGGTTACATTGCTGAACTAGTAATCCAGTAGGCCTCGGACTAACGATCCTGAGTGCTGACCCATGAAATTGTCGTAAAAACCCATCTGGTTCACTAATGTCCTTTGGGGAAGGAAATCTACCGCCCTTACCCGGTCTGGCCGATGTGTGACTCCAGATGCACGGCAATGTGGTTGACTCTTAACCGCCCTCTGTGGTCCAAGAAGGCGGCTTACCACCACCTTCTCCAGGGCAATTAGGGATGGGCGGTAAATGTCTTCAAGATCCATGTTGAATTCAGCACCCATTAGGCCTTTACATGCACTTTATCTTAACCCCCTCCCCCGCTCCAGTTTCCAACCCATCTCTTCTGAAGGCCTTGGCCAGTTCTGGGCTGTGGTAACATGGGCTCCTCTGGAACAATTTGCACGGTCAGCCCAGGCAACAACAACAACAACTTGCATTTATATAGCACATTTAATGCTGTAAAACATCCCAAGGTGCTTCACAGGAGCGTAAATCATACAACGTTTGACACCGAGCCACAGAAGGAGATATTAGGACAGGTGACCAAAAGCTTGGCCAAAGAGGAAGGTTTTAAGGAGCGTCTTAAAGGAGGAGAGAGAGGCGGAGAGGTTTAGGGAGGGAATTCCAGAGCTCGGGGCCCAGGCGGCTGAAGGCACGGCCGCCTATGGTGGAGCGATGGAAATCAGGGGATGCTCAAGAGGCCAGAATTGGAGAAGCGCAGAGATCTCGGAGGGTTGTAGGGCTGGAGGGAGTTGCAGAGATAGGGAGGGGCTGGAGGGGGTTACAGAGATAGGGAGGGGTGTAGGGGCTGGAGAGGGTTACAGAGATAGGGAGGGGTGTAGGGGCTGGAGGAGGTTACAGAGATAGGGAGGAGTGAAGGGGCTGGAGGAGGTTAAAGCTAGGGAGGGGTGTAGGGGCTGGAGGAGGTTACAGAGATAGGGAGGGGTGTAGGGGCTGGAGGAGGTTAGAGATAGGGAGGGGTGTAGAGGCTGGAGGAGGTTACAGAGATGGGGAAGGGTGCAGGGGCTGGAGGGGGTTACAGAGATGGGGAGGGGTGTAGGGGCTGGAGGAGGTGACAGAGATGGGGAGGGGTGTAGGGGCTGGAGGAGGTTACAGAGATAGGGAGAGGTGTAGGGGCTGGAGGAGGTTACAGAGATAGGGAGGGGTGTAGGGCTGGAGGACGTTACAGAGATGGGGAAGGGTGTAGGGCTGGAGGAGGTTACAGAGATAGGGAGTGGTGTAGGGCTGGAGGGGGTTACAGAGATAGGGAGGGGTGTAGGGCTGGAGGAGGTTACAGAAATGGGGAGGGGTGTAGGGGCTGCAGGAGGTTACAGAGATGGGGAGGGGTGTAGGAGCTGGAGGAGGTTACAGAGATAAGGAGGGGTGAAGGGGCTGGAGGAGGTTACAGAGATGGGGAGAGGTGTAGGGACTGGGGAGGTTACAGAGATAGGGAGGGTTGTAGGGCTGGAGGGGGTTACAGAGATAGGGAGGGGTGTAGAGCTGGAGGGGGTTACAGAGATGAGGAGGGGTGTAGGGACTGGAGGAGGTTACAGAGATGGGGAGGGATGTAGGGCTGGAGGAGGTTACAGAGATAGGGAGGTGTGCAGGGGCTGTAGGAGGTTACAGAGATAGGGAGGGGTGTAGGGGCTGGAGGAGGTTACAGAGATATGGAGGGGTGTAGGGCTGGAGGAGGTTACAGAGATAGGGAGGGGTGTAGGGCTGGAGGAGGTTACAGAGATAGGGAGGGGTGTAGGGGCTGGAGGAGGTTTCAGAGATAGGGAGGGGTGCAGGGGCTGGAGGAGGTTACAGAGATAGGGAGGGGTGTAGGGCTGGAGGGGGTTACAGAGATAGGGAGGGATGTAGGGCAGGAGGAGGTTACAGAGATAGGGAGGGGTGCAGGGCTGGAGGAGGTTACAGAGATAGGGAGGGGTGTAGGGGCTGGAGGAGGTTACAGAGATAGGGAGGGGTGTAGGGCTGGATGAGGTTACAGAGATAGAGAGGGGAGTAGGGGCTGGAGGGGTGTACAGAGATAGTGAGGGGTGTAGGGCTGGAGGGGGTTACAGAGATAGGGAGGGGTGTAGGGGCTGGAGGGGGTTACAGAGATAGGGAGGGGTGTGGGGGCTGGAGGAGGTTACAGAGATAGGGAGGGGTGTAGTGGCTGGAGGGGGTTACAGAGATGGGGACCGGTGTACGGGCTGGAGGAGGTTACAGAGATAGGGAGGGGTGTGGGAGCTGGAGGAGGTTACAGAGATAGGGAGGGGTGTAGGGCTGGAGGAGGTTACAGAGATAGGGCGGGGTGTAGGGCTGGAAGAGGTTACAGAGATAGGGAGAGGTGTAGGGCTGGAGGGGGTTACAGAGATAGGGAGGGGTGTAGGGCTGGAGGAGGTTACAGAGATAGGGCGGGGTGTAGGGCTGGAGGAGGTTACAGAGATAGGGAGGGGTGTACGGCTGGAGGGGGTTACAGAGAAAGGGAGGGGTGTAGGGGCTGCAGGGGGTTACAGAGATAGGGAGGGGTGTAGGGGCTGGAGGAGGTTGCAGAGGTAGGAAGCGGTGTAGGGGCTGGAGGAGGTTACAGAGATAGGGAGGAGTGAAGGGGCTGGAGGAGGTTACAGACATAGGGAGGGGTGTAGGGGCTGGAGGAGGTTAGAGATAGGGAGGGGTGTAGAGGCTGGAGGAGGTTACAGAGATGGGGAAGGGTCTAGGGGCTGGAGGGGGTGACAGAGATGGGGAGGGGTGTAGGGGCTGGAGGAGGTTACAGAGATAGGGAGAGGTGTAGGGGCTGGAGGAGGTTACAGAGATAGGGAGGGGTGTAGGGCTGGAGGAGGTTACAGAGATAGGGAGGGGTGTAGGGCTGGAGGGGGTTACAGAGATAGGGAGTGTTGTAGGGGCTGGAGGGAGTTACAGAGATAGGGAGGGGTGTAGGGGCTGGAGGGGGTTACAGAGATAGGGAGGGTTGTAGGGGCTGGAGGGGGTTACAGAGATGGGGAGGGGTGTAGGGCTGGAGGAGATTACAGAGATGGGGAGGGGTGTAGGGGCTGGAGCGGGTGACAGAGATAGGGAGGGGTGTAGGGGCTGGAGGAGGTTACAGAGATAGGGAGGGGTGTAGGGGCTGGAGGAGTTTACAGAGATAGGGAGGGGTGTAGGGTGGGAGGTGGTTACAGAGATAGGGAGAGGTGTAGGGCTGGAGGGGGTTACAGAGATAGGGAGGGGTGTAGGGCTGGAGGAGGTTACAGAGATAGGGAGGGGTGTAGGGGCCGTCGGAGGTTACAGTGATGGGGAGGGGTGTAGGGCTGGAGGAGATTACAGAGATGGGGAGGGTTGTCGGGGCTGGAGGGGGTTACAGAGATAGGGAGGCGTGTAGGGGGCTGGAGGAGGTTACAGAGATAGGGAGGGGTGTAGGGCTGGAGGAGGTTACAGAGATGGGGAGGGGTGTACGGGCTGGAGGAGGTTACAGAGATAGGGAGGGGTGTAGGGCTGGAGGAGATTACAGAGATGGGGAGGGGTGTAGGGGCTGGAGGGGGTTACAGAGATAGGGAGGGGTGTAGGGGCCGTCGGAGGTTACAGTGATGGGGAGGGGTGTAGGGCTGGAGGAGGTTACAGAGATGGGGAGGGGTGTAGGGGCTGGAGGGGGTTACAGAGAAAGGGAGGGGTGTAGGGCTGGAGGAGGTTACAGAGATAGGGAGGGGTGTAGGGTCTGGAGGAGGTTACAGAGATGGGGAGGGGTGTAGGGCTGGAGGACATTACAGAGATGGGGAGGGGTGTAGGGGCTGGAGGGGGTTACAGAGATAGGGAGGTGTGTAGGGCTGCAGGAGGTTACAGAGATAGGGAGGGGTGGAGGGCTGGAGGAGGTTACAGAGATAGGGAGGGGTGTAGGGCTGGAGGAGGTTACAGAGATAGGGAGGGGTGTAGGGGCTGGAGGAGGTTATAGAGATAGGGACGGGTGTAGGGGCTGGAGGGGGTTAGTGATAGGGAGGGGTGTAGGGGCTGGAGGGGGTTACAGAGATAGGGAGGGGTGTAGGGCTGGAGCAGGTTACAGAGATAGGGAGGGGTGTAGCGGCTGGAGGAGGTTACAGAGATAGGGAGGGTTGTAGGGATTGAGGGGGTTACTGAGATAGGGAGGAGTGTAGGAGCTGGAGGAGGTTAGAGAGATAGGCAGGGGTCTAGGGCTGGAGGGGGTTACAGAGATAGGGAGTGGTGTAGGGCTGGAGGAGGTTACAGGGATAGGGAGGGGTGTAGGGGCTGGAGGAGGTTACAGAGATAGGGAGGGGTGTAGGGGCTGGAGGGGGTTACAGAGATAGGGAGGGGTGTATGGCTGGAGGAGGTTACAGAGATAGGGAGGGGTGTTGGGGCTGGAGGGAGTTACAGAGACAGGGAGGGGTGTAGGGGCTGGAGGGGATTACAGAGATAGGGAGGGTTGTCGGGGCTGGAGGGGGTTACAGAGATAGGGAGGCGTGTAGGGGGCTGGAGGAGGTTACAGAGATAGGGAGGGGTGTAGGGCTGGAGGAGGTTACAGAGATGGGGAGGGGTGTACGGGCTGGAGGAGGTTACAGAGATAGGGAGGGGTGTAGGGCTGGAGGAGATTACAGAGATGGGGAGGGGTGTAGGGGCTGGAGGGGGTTACAGAGATAGGGAGGGGTGTAGGGGCCGGCGGAGGTTACAGTGATGGGGAGGGATGTAGGGCTGGAGGAGGTTACAGAGATGGGGAGGGGTGTAGGGGCTGGAGGGGGTTACAGAGAAAGGGAGGGGTGTAGGGCTGGAGGAGGTTACAGAGATAGGGAGGGGTGTAGGGTCTGGAGGAGGTTACAGAGATGGGGAGGGGTGTAGGGCTGGAGGAGATTACAGAGATGGGGAGGGGTGTAGGGGCTGGAGGGGGTTACAGAGATAGGGAGGTGTGTAGGGCTGCAGGAGGTTACAGAGATAGGGAGGGGTGGAGGGCTGGAGGAGGTTACAGAGATAGGGAGGGTGTAGGGCTGGAGGAGGTTACAGAGATAGGGAGGGGTGTAGGGGCTGGAGGAGGTTATAGAGATAGGGACGGGTGTAGGGGCTGGAGGGGGTTAGAGATAGGGAGGGGTGTAGGGGCTGGAGGGGGTTACAGAGATAGGGAGGGGTGTAGGGCTGGAGCAGGTTACAGAGATAGTGAGGGGTGTAGCGGCTGGAGGAGGTTACAGAGATAGGGAGGGTTGTAGGGATTGAGGGGGTTACTGAGATAGGGAGGAGTGTTCGAGCTGGAGGAGGTTAGAGAGATAGGCAGGGGTCTAGGGCTGGAGGGGGTTACAGAGATAGGGAGTGGTGTAGGGCTGGAGGAGGTTACAGGGATAGGGAGGGGTGTAGGGGCTGGAGGAGGTTACAGAGATAGGGAGGGGTGTAGGGGCTGGAGGGGGTTACAGAGATAGGGAGGGGTGTATGGCTGGAGGAGGTTACAGAGATAGGGAGGGGTGTTGGGGCTGGAGGAGGCTGCAGAGATAGGGAGGGATGTGGGGGCTGGAGGAGGTTACAGAGATAGGGAGGGGAGTAGGGCTGGAGGGGGTGACAGAGATAGGGAGGGGTGTAGGGGCTGGAGGAGGTTACAGAGATAGGGAGGGGTGTAGGGGCTGGAGGAGGTTACAGAGATAGGGAGGGGTGTAGGGGCTGGAGGAGTTTACGGAGATAGGGAGGGGTGTAGGGCTGGAGGAAGTTACAGAGATAGGGAGGGGTGTAGGGCTGGAGGAGGTTACAGAGATAGGGAGGGGTGTAGGGGCTGGAGGAGGTTTCAGAGATAGGGAGGGGTGCAGGGGCTGGAGGAGGTTACAGAGATAGAGAGGGGTGTAGGGGCTCAAGGGGTTTACAGTGATAGTGAGGGGTGTAGGGCTGGAGGGGGTTACAGAGATAGGGAGGGGTGCAGGGGCTGGAGGGAGTGACAGAGATAGGGAGGGGTGTGGGGGCTGGAGGAGGTTACAGAGATAGGGAGGGGTGTAGGGGCTGGAGGGGGTTACAGAGATGGGGACCGGTGTACGGGCTGGAGGAGGTTACAGAGATAGGGAGGGGTGTAGGAGCTGGAGGAGGTTACAGAGATAGGGAGGGGTGTAGGGCTGGAGGAGGTTACAGAGATAGGGCGGGGTGTAGGGCTGGAGGAGGTTACAGAGATAGGGAGAGGTGTAGGGCTGGAGGGGGTTACAGAGATAGGGAGGGGTGTAGGGCTGGAGGAGGTTACAGAGATAGGGTGGGGTGTAGGGCTGGAGGAGGTTACAGAGATAGGGAGGGGTGTCGGGCTGGAGGGGGTTGCAGAGATAGGGAGGGGTGTAGGGGCTGCAGGGGGTTACAGAGATAGGGAGGGGTGTAGGGGCTGGAGGAGGTTACAGAGATAGGGAGGGGTGTAGGGGCTGGAGGAGGTTACAGAGATAGGGAGGAGTGAAGGGGCTGGAGGAGGTTAAAGCTAGGGAGGGGTGTAGGGGCTGGAGGAGGTTACAGAGATGGGGAGGGGTGTAGGGGCTGGAGGAGTTTACAGTGATAGGGAGAGGTGTAGGGGCTGGAGGAGGTTACAGAGATAGGGAGGGGTGTAGGGCTGGAGGGCGTTACAGAGATGGGGATGGGTGTAGGGCTGGAGGAGGTTACAGAGATAGGGAGTGGTGTAGGGCTGGAGGGGGTTACAGAGATAGGGAGGGGTGTAGGGCTGGAGGAGGTTACAGAAATGGGGAGGGGTGTAGGGGCTGCAGGAGGTTACAGAGATGGGGAGGGGTGTAGGAGCTGGAGGAGGTTACAGAGAAAAGGAGGGGTGAAGGGGCTGGAGGAGGTTACAGAGATGGGGAGAGGTTTAGGGACTGGGGAGGTTACAGAGATAGGGAGGGTTGTAGGGCTGGAGGGGGTTACAGAGATAGGGAGGGGTGTAGAGCTGGAGGGGGATACAGAGATGAGGAGGGGTGTCGGGCTGGAGGAGGTTACAGAGATATGGAGGGGTGTACGGACTGGAGAAGGTTACAGAGATGGGGAGGGATGTAGGGCTGGAGGAGGTTACAGAGATAGGGAGGTGTGTAGGGGCTGGAGGAGGTTACAGAGATAGGGAGGGGTGTAGGGGCTGGAGGAGGTTACAGAGATAGGGAGGGGTGTAGGGCTGGAGGAGGTTAAAGAGATAGGGAGGGGTGTAGGGGCTGGAGGAGGTTACAGAGATAGGGAGGGGTGTAGGGGCTGGAGGAGGTTACAGAGATGGGGAGGGGTGTAGGAGCTGGAGGAGGTTACAGAGATAAGGAGGGGTGAAGGGGCTGGAGGAGGTTACAGAGATGGGGAGAGGTGTAGGGACTGGGGAGGTTACAGAGATAGGGAGGGTTGTAGGGCTGGAGGGGGTTACAGAGATAGGGAGGGGTGTAGAGCTGGAGGGGGATACAGAGATGAGGAGGGGTGTCGGGCTGGAGGAGGTTACAGAGATATGGAGGGGTGTACGGACTGGAGAAGGTTACAGAGATGGGGAGGGATGTAGGGCTGGAGGAGGTTACAGAGATAGGGAGGTGTGTAGGGGCTGGAGGAGGTTACAGAGATAGGGAGGGGTGTAGGGGCTGGAGGAGGTTACAGAGATAGGGAGGGGTGTAGGGCTGGAGGAGGTTAAAGAGATAGGGAGGGGTGTAGGGGCTGGAGGAGGCTACAGAGATAGGGAGGGGTGTAGGGGCTGGAGGAGGTTACAGAGATAGGGAGGGATGTAGGGCTGGAGGAGGTTACAGAGATAGGGAGAGGTGTAGGGCTGGAGGGGGTTACATAGATAGGGAGGGGTGTAGGGCTGGAGGAGGTTACAGAGATAGGGCGGGGTGTAGGGCTGGAGGAGGTTACAGAGATAGGGAGGGGTGTAGGGCTGGAGGGGGTTACAGAGATAGGGAGGGGTGTAGGGGCTGCAGGGGGTTACAGAGATAGGGAGGGGTGTAGGGGCTGGAGGAGGTTACAGAGATAGGGAGGGGTGTAGGGGCTGGAGGAGGTTACAGAGATAGAGAGGGGTGTAGGGGCTGGAGGAGGTTACAGAGAGAGGGAGGGGTGTAGGGCTGGAGGTGGTTACAGAGATAGGGAGGGTTGTAGGGGCTGGAGGGAGTTACAGAGATAGGGAGGGGTGTAGGGGCTGGAGGGGGTTACAGAGATAGGGAGGGTTGTAGGGGCTGGAGGAGGCTACAGAGATAGGGAGGGGTGTAGGGGCTGGAGGAGGTTACAGAGATAGGGAGGGGTGTAGGGGCTGGAGAAGGTTACAGAGATGGGGAGGGATGTAGGGCTGGAGGAGGTTACAGAGATAGGGAGGTGTGTAGGGGCTGGAGGAGGTTACAGAGATAGGGAGGGGTGTAGGGGCTGGAGGAGGTTACAGAGATAGGGAGGGGTGTAGGGCTGGAGGAGGTTAAAGAGATAGGGAGGGGTATAGGGGCTGGAGGAGGCTACAGAGATAGGGAGGGGTGTAGGGGCTGGAGGAGGTTACAGAGATAGGGAGGGATGTAGGGCTGGAGGAGGTTACAGAGATAGGGAGAGGTGTAGGGCTGCAGGGGGTTACATAGATAGGGAGGGGTGTAGGGCTGGAGGAGGTTACAGAGATAGGGCGGGGTGTAGGGCTGGAGGAGGTTACAGAGATAGGGAGGGGTGTAGGGCTGGAGGGGGTTACAGAGATAGGGAGGGGTGTAGGGGCTGCAGGGGGTTACAGAGATAGGGAGGGGTGTAGGGGCTGGAGGAGGTTACAGAGATAGGGAGGGGTGTAGGGGCTGGAGGAGGTTACAGAGATAGAGAGGGGTGTAGGGGCTGGAGGAGGTTACAGAGAGAGGGAGGGGTGTAGGGCTGGAGGTGGTTACAGAGATAGGGAGGGTTGTAGGGGCTGGAGGGAGTTACAGAGATAGGGAGGGGTGTAGGGGCTGGAGGGGGTTACAGAGATAGGGAGGGGTGTAGGGGCTGGAGGGGGTTACAGAGATAGGGAGGGGTGTAGGGGCCGGCAGAGGTTACAGTGATGGGGAGGGGTGTAGGGCTGGAGGAGGTTACAGAGATGGGGAGGGGTGTAGGGGCTGGAGGGGGTTACAGAGATAGGGAGGGGTGTAGGGATGGAGGAGGTTACAGAGATAGGGAGGGATGTAGGGGCTGGAGGAGGTTACAGAGATGGGGAGGGGTGTAGGGCTGGAGGAGATTGCAGAGATGGGGAGGGGTGTAGGGGCTGGAGGGGGTTACAGAGATAGGGAGGTGTGTAGGGCTGCAGGAGGTTACAGAGATAGGGAGGGGTGGAGGGCTGGAGGAGGTTACAGAGATAGGGAGGGTTGTAGGGCTGGAGGAGCTTACAGAGATAGGGAGGTGTGTAGGGGCTCGAGGAGGTTGCAGAGATAGGGAGGGGTGTAGGGGCTGGAGGGGGTTACAGAGATAGGGAGGGGTGTAGGGCTGGAGGAGGTTACAGAGATAGGGAGGGGTGTTGGGGCTGGAGGGGGTTACAGAGATAGGGAGGGGTTAAGGGGCTGGAGGAGGTTACAGAGATAGGGAGGGGTGTAGGGGCTGGAGGGGGTTACAGAGATAGGGAGGGGTGTAGGGCTGGAGGAGCTTACAGAGATAGGGAGGGATGTAGGGGCTGGAGGAGGTTACAGAGATAGGGAGGGGTGCAGGGCTGGAGGAGCTTACAGAGATAGGGAGGTGTGTAGGGGCTCGAGGAGGTTACAGAGATAGGGAGGGGTGTAGGGGCTGGAGGGGGTTACAGAGATAGAGAGGGGTGTAGGGCTGGAGGAGGCTACAGAGATAGGGAGGGATGTAGGGGCTGGAGGAGGTTACAGAGATAGGGAGGGGAGTAGGGCTGGAGGGGGTGACAGAGATAGGGAGGGGTGTAGGGGCTGGAGGAGGTTACAGAGATAGGGAGAGGTGTAGGGGCTGGAGGAGGTTGCAGAGATAGGGAGGGGTGTAGGAGCTGGAGGAGTTTACGGAGATAGGGAGGGGTGTAGGGCTGGAGGAGGTTACAGAGATAGGGAGGGGTGTAGGGCTGGAGGAGGTTACAGAGATAGGGAGGGGTGTTGGGGCTGGAGGAGGTTTCAGAGATAGGGAGGGGTGCAGGGGCTGGAGGAGGTTACAGAGATAGGGAGGGGTGTAGGGCTGGAGGGGGTTACAGAGATAGGGAGGGAAGTAGGGCTGGAGGAGGTTACAGAGATAGGGAGGGGTGTAGGGCTGGAGAAGGTTACAGAGATAGGGAGGGGTGCAGGGCTGGAGGAGGTTACAGAGATAGGGAGGGGTGTAGGGGCTGGAGGAGGTTACAGAGATAGGGAGGGGTGTAGGGCTGGATGAGGTTGCAGAGATAGAGAGGGGTGTAGGGGCTGAAGTGGTTTACAGTGCTAGTGAGGGTTGTAGGGCTGGAGGGGGTTACAGTGATAGGGAGGGGTGCAGGGGCTGGAGGGGGTGACAGAGATAGGGAGGGGTGTGGGGTCTGGAGGAGGTTACAGAGATAGGGAGGGGTGTAGGGGCTGGAGGGGGTTACAGAGATGGGGACCGGTGTACGGGCTGGAGGAGGTTACAGAGATAGGGAGGGGTGTAGGAGCTGGAGGAGGTTACAGAGATAGGGAGGGGTGTAGGGCTGGAGGAGGTTACAGAGATAGGGCGCGGTGTAGGGCTGGAGGAGGTTACAGAGATAGGGAGAGGTGTAGGGCTGGAGGGGGTTTCAGAGATAGGGAGGGGTGTAGGGCTGGAGGAGGTTACAGAGATAGGGCGGGGTGTAGGGCTGGAGGAGGTTACAGAGATAGGGAGGGGTGTAGGGCTGGAGGGGGTTGCAGAGATAGGGAGGGGTGTAGGGGCTGCAGGGGGTTACAGAGATAGGGAGGGGTGTAGGGGCTGGAGGAGGTTACAGAGATAGGGAGGGGTGTAGGGGCTGGAGGAGGTTACAGAGATAGGGAGGAGTGAAGGGGCTGGAGGAGGTTAAAGCTAGGGAGGGGTGTAGGGGCTGGAGGAGGTTACAGAGATAGGGAGGGGAGTAGGGGCTGGAGGAGGTTAGAGATAGGGAGGGGTGTAGAGGCTGGAGCAGGTTACAGAGATGGGGAAGGGTGTAGGGGCTGGAGGGGGTTACAGAGATGGGGAGGGGTGTAGGGGCTGGAGGAGGTTACAGAGATGGGGAGGGGTGTAGGGGCTGGAGGAGGTTACAGAGATAGGGAGAGGTGTAGGGGCTGGAGGAGGTTACAGAGATAGGGAGGGGTGTAGGGCTGGAGGGCGTTACAGAGATGGGGAGGGGTGTAGGGCTGGAGGAGGTTACAGAGATAGGGAGTGGTGTAGGGCTGGAGGGGGTTACAGAGATAGGGAGGGGTGTAGGGCTGGAGGAGGTTACAGAAATGGGGAGGGGTGTAGGGGCTGTAGGAGGTTACAGAGATGGGGAGGGGTGTTGGAGCTGGAGGAGGTGACAGAGATAAGGAGGGGTGAAGGGGCTGGAGGAGGTTACAGAGATGGGGAGAGGTGCAGGGACTGGGGAGGTTACAGAGATAGGGAGGGTTGTAGGGCTGGAGGGGGTTACAGAGATAGGGAGGGGTGTAGAGCTGGAGGGGGATACAGAGATGAGGAGGGGTGTCGGGCTGGAGGAGGTTACAGAGATATGGAGGGGTGTACGGACTGGAGAAGGTTACAGAGATGGGGAGGGATGTAGGGCTGGAGGAGGTTACAGAGATAGGGAGGAGTGTAGGGGCTGGAGGAGGTTACAGAGATAGGGAGGGGTGTAGGGGCTGGAGGAGGTTACAGAGATAGGGAGGGGTGTAGGGCTGGCGGAGGGTACAGAGATAGGGAGGGGTGTAGGGGCTGGAGGAGGTTACAGAGATAGGGAGGGGTGTAGGGGCTGGAGGGGGTTACAGAGATAGGGAGGGGTGTAGGGCTGGAGGAGGTTACAGAGATAAGGAGGGGTGTTGGGGCTCGAGGGGGTTACAGAGATAGGGAGGGGTGTAGGGGCTGGAGGAGGTTACAGAGATAGGGAGGGGTGCAGGGGCTGGAGGGGGTTACAGAGATAGGGAGGGGTGTAGGGCTGGAGGAGCTGACAGAGATAGGGAGGGATGGAGGGGCTGGAGGAGGTTACAGAGATAGGGAGGGTTGTAGGGCTGGAGGAGCTTACAGAGATAGGGAGGTGTGTAGGGGCTCGAGGAGGTTGCAGAGATAGGGAGGGGTGTAGGGGCTGGAGGGGGTTACAGAGATAGGGAGGGGTGTAGGGCTGGAGGAGGTTACAGAGATAGGGAGGGGTGTTGGGGCTGGAGGGGGTTACAGAGATAGGGAGGGGTGTAGGGGCTGGAGGAGGTTACAGAGATAGGGAGGGGTGTAGGGGCTGGAGGGGGTTACAGAGATAGGGAGGGGTGTGGGGCTGGAGGAGCTTACAGAGATAGGGAGGGATGTAGGGGCTGGAGGAGGTTACAGAGATAGGGAGGGGTGCAGGGCTGGAGGAGCTTACAGAGATAGGGAGGTGTGTAGGGGCTCGAGGAGGTTACAGAGATAGGGAGGGGTGTAGGGGCTGGAGGGGGTTACAGAGATAGAGAGGGGTGTAGGGCTGGAGGAGGCTACAGAGATAGGGAGGGATGTAGGGGCTGGAGGAGGTTACAGAGATAGGGAGGGGAGTAGGGCTGGAGGGGGTGACAGAGATAGGGAGGGGTGTAGGGGCTGGAGGAGGTTACAGAGATAGGGAGGGGTGTAGGGGCTGGAGGAGGTTGCAGAGATAGGGAGGGGTGTAGGGGCTGGAGGAGTTTACGGAGATAGGGAGGGGTGTAGGGCTGGAGGAGGTTACAGAGATAGGGAGGGGTGTAGGGCTGGAGGAGGTTACAGAGATAGGGAGGGGTGTTGGGGCTGGAGGAGGTTTCAGAGATAGGGAGGGGTGCAGGGGCTGGAGGAGGTTACAGAGATAGGGAGGGGTGTAGGGCTGGAGGGGGTTACAGAGATAGGGAGGGAAGTAGGGCTGGAGGAGGTTACAGAGATAGGGAGGGGTGTAGAGCTGGAGAAGGTTACAGAGATAGGGAGGGGTGCAGGGCTGGAGGAGGTTACAGAGATAGAGAGGGGTGTAGGGCTGGAGGGGGTTGCAGAGATAGGGAGGGGTGTAGGGGCTGCAGGGGGTTACAGAGATAGGGAGGGGTGTAGGGGCTGGAGGAGGTTACAGAGATAGGGAGGGGTGTAGGGCTGGATGAGGTTGCAGAGATAGAGAGGGGTGTAGGGGCTGAAGTGGTTTACAGTGCTAGTGAGGGTTGTAGGGCTGGAGGGGGTTACAGTGATAGGGAGGGGTGCAGGGGCTGGAGGGGGTGACAGAGATAGGGAGGGGTGTGGGGGCTGGAGGAGGTTACAGAGATAGGGAGGGGTGTAGGGGCTGGAGGGGGTTACAGAGATGGGGACCGGTGTACGGGCTGGAGGAGGTTACAGAGATAGGGAGGGGTGTAGGAGCTGGAGGAGGTTACAGAGATAGGGAGGGGTGTAGGGCTGGAGGAGGTTACAGAGATAGGGCGCGGTGTAGGGCTGGAGGAGGTTACAGAGATAGGGAGAGGTGTAGGGCTGGAGGGGGTTTCAGAGATAGGGAGGGGTGTAGGGCTGGAGGAGGTTACAGAGATAGGGCGGGGTGTAGGGCTGGAGGAGGTTACAGAGATAGGGAGGGGTGTAGGGCTGGAGGGGGTTGCAGAGATAGGGAGGGGTGTAGGGGCTGCAGGGGGTTACAGAGATAGGGAGGGGTGTAGGGGCTGGAGGAGGTTACAGAGATAGGGAGGGGTGTAGGGGCTGGAGGAGGTTACAGAGATAGGGAGGAGTGAAGGGGCTGGAGGAGGTTAAAGCTAGGGAGGGGTGTAGGGGCTGGAGGAGGTTACAGAGATAGGGAGGGGAGTAGGGGCTGGAGGAGGTTAGAGATAGGGAGGGGTGTAGATGCTGGAGCAGGTTACAGAGATGGGGAAGGGTGTAGGGGCTGGAGGGGGTTACAGAGATGGGGAGGGGTGTAGGGGCTGGAGGAGGTTACAGAGATGGGGAGGGGTGTAGGGGCTGGAGGAGGTTACAGAGATAGGGAGAGGTGTAGGGGCTGGAGGAGGTTACAGAGATAGGGAGGGGTGTAGGGCTGGAGGGCGTTACAGAGATGGGGAGGGGTGTAGGGCTGGAGGAGGTTACAGAGATAGGGAGTGGTGTAGGGCTGGAGGGGGTTACAGAGATAGGGAGGGGTGTAGGGCTGGAGGAGGTTACAGAAATGGGGAGGGGTGTAGGGGCTGCAGGAGGTTACAGAGATGGGGAGGGGTGTTGGAGCTGGAGGAGGTGACAGAGATAAGGAGGGGTGAAGGGGCTGGAGGAGGTTACAGAGATGGGGAGAGGTGCAGGGACTGGGGAGGTTACAGAGATAGGGAGGGTTGTAGGGCTGGAGGGGGTTACAGAGATAGGGAGGGGTGTAGAGCTGGAGGGGGATACAGAGATGAGGAGGGGTGTCGGGCTGGAGGAGGTTACAGAGATATGGAGGGGTGTACGGACTGGAGAAGGTTACAGAGATGGGGAGGGATGTAGGGCTGGAGGAGGTTACAGAGATAGGGAGGAGTGTAGGGGCTGGAGGAGGTTACAGAGATAGGGAGGGGTGTAGGGGCTGGAGGAGGTTACAGAGATAGGGAGGGGTGTAGGGCTGGAGGAGGTTAAAGAGATAGGGAGGGGTGTAGGGGCTGGAGGAGGTTACAGAGATAGGGAGGGGTGTCGGGGCTGGAGGAGGTTACAGAGATAGGGAGGGGTGTAGGGCTGGAGGAGGTTACAGAGATAGGGAGAGGTGTAGGGCTGGAGGGGGTTACAGAGATAGGGAGGGGTGTAGGGCTGGAGGAGGTTACAGAGATAGGGCGGGGTGTAGGGCTGGAGGAGGTTACAGAGATAGGGAGGGGTGTAGGGCTGGAGGGGGTTACAGAGATAGGGAGGGGTGTAGGGGCTGCAGGGGGTTACAGAGATAGGGAGGGGTGTAGGGGCTGGAGGAGGTTACAGAGATAGGGAGGGGTGTAGGGGCTGGAGGAGGTTACAGAGATAGAGAGGGGTGTAGGGGCTGGAGGAGGTTACAGAGATAGGGAGGGGTGTAGGGCTGGAGGGGGTTACAGAGATAGGGAGGGTTGTAGGGGCTGGAGGGAGTTACAGAGATAGGGAGGGGTGTAGGGGCTGGAGGTGGTTACAGAGATAGGGAGGGTTGTAGGGGCTGGAGGGGGTTACAGAGATAGGGAGGGGTGTAGGGCTGGAGGAGATTACAGAGATGGGGAGGGGTGTAGGGGCTGGAGGGGGTTACAGAGATAGGGAGGGGTGTAGGGGCCGGCGGAGGTTACAGTGATGGGGAGGGGTGTAGGGCTGGAGGAGGTTACAGAGATGGGGAGGGGTGTAGGGGCTGGAGGGGGTTACAGAGATAGGGAGGGGTGAAGGGATGGAGGAGGTTACAGAGATAGGGAGGGGTGTAGGGGCTGGAGGAGGTTACAGAGATGGGGAGGGGTGTAGGGCTGGAGGAGATGACAGAGATGGGGAGGGGTGTAGGGCTGGAGGAGGTTACAGAGATAGGGAGGAGTGTAGGGCTGGAGGAGGTTACAGAGATAGGGAGGGGTGGAGGGCTGGAGGAGGTTACAGAGATAGGGAGGGGTGTAGGGCTGGAGGAGGTTACAGAGATAGGGCGGGGTGTAGGGCTGGAGGAGGTTACAGAGATAGGGAGGGGTGTAGGGCTGGAGGGGGTTGCAGAGATAGGGAGGGGTGTAGGGGCTGCAGGGGGTTACAGAGATAGGGAGGGGTGTAGGGGCTGGAGGAGGTTACAGAGATAGGGAGGGGTGTAGGGGCTGGAGGAGGTTACAGAGATAGGGAGGAGTGAAGGGGCTGGAGGAGGTTAAAGCTAGGGAGGGGTGTAGGGGCTGGAGGAGGTTACAGAGATAGGGAGGGGAGTAGGGGCTGGAGGAGGTTAGAGATAGGGAGGGGTGTAGAGGCTGGAGCAGGTTACAGAGATGGGGAAGGGTGTAGGGGCTGGAGGGGGTTACAGAGATGGGGAGGGGTGTAGGGGCTGGAGGACGTTACAGAGATGGGGAGGGGTGTAGGGGCTGGAGGAGGTTACAGAGATAGGGAGAGGTGTAGGGGCTGGAGGAGGTTACAGAGATAGGGAGGGGTGTAGGGCTGGAGGGCGTTACAGAGATGGGGAGGGGTGTAGGGCTGGAGGAGGTTACAGAGATAGGGAGTGGTGTAGGGCTGGAGGGGGTTACAGAGATAGGGAGGGGTGTAGGGCTGGAGGAGGTTACAGAAATGGGGAGGGGTGTAGGGGCTGTAGGAGGTTACAGAGATGGGGAGGGGTGTTGGAGCTGGAGGAGGTGACAGAGATAAGGAGGGGTGAAGGGGCTGGAGGAGGTTACAGAGATGGGGAGAGGTGCAGGGACTGGGGAGGTTACAGAGATAGGGAGGGTTGTAGGGCTGGAGGGGGTTACAGAGATAGGGAGGGGTGTAGAGCTGGAGGGGGATACAGAGATGAGGAGGGGTGTCGGGCTGGAGGAGGTTACAGAGATATGGAGGGGTGTACGGACTGGAGAAGGTTACAGAGATGGGGAGGGATGTAGGGCTGGAGGAGGTTACAGAGATAGGGAGGAGTGTAGGGGCTGGAGGAGGTTACAGAGATAGGGAGGGGTGTAGGGGCTGGAGGAGGTTACAGAGATAGGGAGGGGTGTAGGGCTGGCGGAGGGTACAGAGATAGGGAGGGGTGTAGGGGCTGGAGGAGGTTACAGAGATAGGGAGGGGTGTAGGGGCTGGAGGGGGTTACAGAGATAGGGAGGGGTGTAGGGCTGGAGGAGGTTACAGAGATAAGGAGGGGTGTTGGGGCTCGAGGGGGTTACAGAGATAGGGAGGGGTGTAGGGGCTGGAGGAGGTTACAGAGATAGGGAGGGGTGCAGGGGCTGGAGGGGGTTACAGAGATAGGGAGGGGTGTAGGGCTGGAGGAGCTGACAGAGATAGGGAGGGATGGAGGGGCTGGAGGAGGTTACAGAGATAGGGAGGGTTGTAGGGCTGGAGGAGCTTACAGAGATAGGGAGGTGTGTAGGGGCTCGAGGAGGTTGCAGAGATAGGGAGGGGTGTAGGGGCTGGAGGGGGTTACAGAGATAGGGAGGGGTGTAGGGCTGGAGGAGGTTACAGAGATAGGGAGGGGTGTTGGGGCTGGAGGGGGTTACAGAGATAGGGAGGGGTGTAGGGGCTGGAGGAGGTTACAGAGATAGGGAGGGGTGTAGGGGCTGGAGGGGGTTACAGAGATAGGGAGGGGTGTGGGGCTGGAGGAGCTTACAGAGATAGGGAGGGATGTAGGGGCTGGAGGAGGTTACAGAGATAGGGAGGGGTGCAGGGCTGGAGGAGCTTACAGAGATAGGGAGGTGTGTAGGGGCTCGAGGAGGTTACAGAGATAGGGAGGGGTGTAGGGGCTGGAGGGGGTTACAGAGATAGAGAGGGGTGTAGGGCTGGAGGAGGCTACAGAGATAGGGAGGGATGTAGGGGCTGGAGGAGGTTACAGAGATAGGGAGGGGAGTAGGGCTGGAGGGGGTGACAGAGATAGGGAGGGGTGTAGGGGCTGGAGGAGGTTACAGAGATAGGGAGGGGTGTAGGGGCTGGAGGAGGTTGCAGAGATAGGGAGGGGTGTAGGGGCTGGAGGAGTTTACGGAGATAGGGAGGGGTGTAGGGCTGGAGGAGGTTACAGAGATAGGGAGGGGTGTAGGGCTGGAGGAGGTTACAGAGATAGGGAGGGGTGTTGGGGCTGGAGGAGGTTTCAGAGATAGGGAGGGGTGCAGGGGCTGGAGGAGGTTACAGAGATAGGGAGGGGTGTAGGGCTGGAGGGGGTTACAGAGATAGGGAGGGAAGTAGGGCTGGAGGAGGTTACAGAGATAGGGAGGGGTGTAGAGCTGGAGAAGGTTACAGAGATAGGGAGGGGTGCAGGGCTGGAGGAGGTTACAGAGATAGAGAGGGGTGTAGGGCTGGAGGGGGTTGCAGAGATAGGGAGGGGTGTAGGGGCTGCAGGGGGTTACAGAGATAGGGAGGGGTGTAGGGGCTGGAGGAGGTTACAGAGATAGGGAGGGGTGTAGGGCTGGATGAGGTTGCAGAGATAGAGAGGGGTGTAGGGGCTGAAGTGGTTTACAGTGCTAGTGAGGGTTGTAGGGCTGGAGGGGGTTACAGTGATAGGGAGGGGTGCAGGGGCTGGAGGGGGTGACAGAGATAGGGAGGGGTGTGGGGGCTGGAGGAGGTTACAGAGATAGGGAGGGGTGTAGGGGCTGGAGGGGGTTACAGAGATGGGGACCGGTGTACGGGCTGGAGGAGGTTACAGAGATAGGGAGGGGTGTAGGAGCTGGAGGAGGTTACAGAGATAGGGAGGGGTGTAGGGCTGGAGGAGGTTACAGAGATAGGGCGCGGTGTAGGGCTGGAGGAGGTTACAGAGATAGGGAGAGGTGTAGGGCTGGAGGGGGTTTCAGAGATAGGGAGGGGTGTAGGGCTGGAGGAGGTTACAGAGATAGGGCGGGGTGTAGGGCTGGAGGAGGTTACAGAGATAGGGAGGGGTGTAGGGCTGGAGGGGGTTGCAGAGATAGGGAGGGGTGTAGGGGCTGCAGGGGGTTACAGAGATAGGGAGGGGTGTAGGGGCTGGAGGAGGTTACAGAGATAGGGAGGGGTGTAGGGGCTGGAGGAGGTTACAGAGATAGGGAGGAGTGAAGGGGCTGGAGGAGGTTAAAGCTAGGGAGGGGTGTAGGGGCTGGAGGAGGTTACAGAGATAGGGAGGGGAGTAGGGGCTGGAGGAGGTTAGAGATAGGGAGGGGTGTAGATGCTGGAGCAGGTTACAGAGATGGGGAAGGGTGTAGGGGCTGGAGGGGGTTACAGAGATGGGGAGGGGTGTAGGGGCTGGAGGAGGTTACAGAGATGGGGAGGGGTGTAGGGGCTGGAGGAGGTTACAGAGATAGGGAGAGGTGTAGGGGCTGGAGGAGGTTACAGAGATAGGGAGGGGTGTAGGGCTGGAGGGCGTTACAGAGATGGGGAGGGGTGTAGGGCTGGAGGAGGTTACAGAGATAGGGAGTGGTGTAGGGCTGGAGGGGGTTACAGAGATAGGGAGGGGTGTAGGGCTGGAGGAGGTTACAGAAATGGGGAGGGGTGTAGGGGCTGCAGGAGGTTACAGAGATGGGGAGGGGTGTTGGAGCTGGAGGAGGTGACAGAGATAAGGAGGGGTGAAGGGGCTGGAGGAGGTTACAGAGATGGGGAGAGGTGCAGGGACTGGGGAGGTTACAGAGATAGGGAGGGTTGTAGGGCTGGAGGGGGTTACAGAGATAGGGAGGGGTGTAGAGCTGGAGGGGGATACAGAGATGAGGAGGGGTGTCGGGCTGGAGGAGGTTACAGAGATATGGAGGGGTGTACGGACTGGAGAAGGTTACAGAGATGGGGAGGGATGTAGGGCTGGAGGAGGTTACAGAGATAGGGAGGAGTGTAGGGGCTGGAGGAGGTTACAGAGATAGGGAGGGGTGTAGGGGCTGGAGGAGGTTACAGAGATAGGGAGGGGTGTAGGGCTGGAGGAGGTTAAAGAGATAGGGAGGGGTGTAGGGGCTGGAGGAGGTTACAGAGATAGGGAGGGGTGTCGGGGCTGGAGGAGGTTACAGAGATAGGGAGGGGTGTAGGGCTGGAGGAGGTTACAGAGATAGGGAGAGGTGTAGGGCTGGAGGGGGTTACAGAGATAGGGAGGGGTGTAGGGCTGGAGGAGGTTACAGAGATAGGGCGGGGTGTAGGGCTGGAGGAGGTTACAGAGATAGGGAGGGGTGTAGGGCTGGAGGGGGTTACAGAGATAGGGAGGGGTGTAGGGGCTGCAGGGGGTTACAGAGATAGGGAGGGGTGTAGGGGCTGGAGGAGGTTACAGAGATAGGGAGGGGTGTAGGGGCTGGAGGAGGTTACAGAGATAGAGAGGGGTGTAGGGGCTGGAGGAGGTTACAGAGATAGGGAGGGGTGTAGGGCTGGAGGGGGTTACAGAGATAGGGAGGGTTGTAGGGGCTGGAGGGAGTTACAGAGATAGGGAGGGGTGTAGGGGCTGGAGGTGGTTACAGAGATAGGGAGGGTTGTAGGGGCTGGAGGGGGTTACAGAGATAGGGAGGGGTGTAGGGCTGGAGGAGATTACAGAGATGGGGAGGGGTGTAGGGGCTGGAGGGGGTTACAGAGATAGGGAGGGGTGTAGGGGCCGGCGGAGGTTACAGTGATGGGGAGGGGTGTAGGGCTGGAGGAGGTTACAGAGATGGGGAGGGGTGTAGGGGCTGGAGGGGGTTACAGAGATAGGGAGGGGTGAAGGGATGGAGGAGGTTACAGAGATAGGGAGGGGTGTAGGGGCTGGAGGAGGTTACAGAGATGGGGAGGGGTGTAGGGCTGGAGGAGATGACAGAGATGGGGAGGGGTGTAGGGCTGGAGGAGGTTACAGAGATAGGGAGGGGTGTAGGGCTGGAGGAGGTTACAGAGATAGGGAGGGGTGGAGGGCTGGAGGAGGTTACAGAGATAGGGAGGGGTGTAGGGCTGGAGGAGGTTACAGAGATAGGGAGGGGTGTAGGGGCTGGAGGAGGTTATAGAGATAGGGAGGGGTGTAGGGGCTGGAGGGGGTTAGAGATAGGGAGGGGTGTAGGGGCTGGAGGGGGTTACAGAGATAGGGAGGGGTGTAGGGCTGGAGGAGGTTACAGAGATAGGGAGGGGTGTAGCGGCTGGAGGAGGTTACAGAGATAGGGAGGGTTGTAGGGATGGAGGGGGTTACAGAGATAGGGAGGAGTGTAGGAGCTGGAGGAGGTTAGAGAGATAGGCAGGGGTCTAGGGCTGGAGGGAGTTACAGAGATAGGGAGGGGTGTAGGGCTGGAGGAGGTTACAGAGATAGGGAGGGGTGTAGGGGCTGGAGGAGGTTACAGAGATAGGGAGGGGTGTAGGGGCTGGAGTGGGTTACAGAGATAGGGAGGGGTGTAGGGCTGGAGGAGGTTACAGAGATAAGGAGGGGTGTTGGGGCTGGAGGGGGTTACAGAGATAGGGAGGGGTGTAGGGGCTGGAGGAGGTTACAGAGATAGGGAGGGGTGTAGTTGCTGAAGGGGGTTACAGAGATAGGGAGGGGTGTAGGGCTGGAGGAGCTTACAGAGATAGGGAGGGATGTAGGGGCTGGAGGAGGTTACAGAGATAGGGAGGAGTGTAGGGCTGGAGGAGCTTACAGAGATAGGGAGGTGCGTAGGGGCTCGAGGAGGTTGCAGAGATAGGGAGGGGTGTAGGGGCTGGAGGGGGTTACAGAGAAAGAGAGGGGTGTAGGGCTGGAGGAGGCTACAGAGATAGGGAGGGATGTAGGGGCTGGAGGAGGTTACAGAGATAGGGAGGGGTGTAGGGCTGGAGGTGGTGACAGAGATAGGGAGGGGTGTAGGGGCTGGAGGAGGTTACAGAGATAGGGAGGGGTGTAGGGGCTGGAGGAGGTTACAGAGATAGGGAGGGGTGTAGGGGCTGGAGGAGTTTACAGAGATAGGGAGGGGTGTAGGGCTGGAGGAGGTTACAGAGATAGGGAGGGGTGTAGGGCTGGAGGAGGTTACAGAGATAGGGAGGGGTGTAGGGGCTGGAGGAGGTTTCAGAGATAGGGAGGGGTGTAGGGGCTGGAGGAGGTTACAGAGATAGGGAGGGGTGTAGGGCTGGAGGGGATTACAGAGATAGTGAGGGATGTAGGGCTGGAGGAGGTTACAGAGATAGGGAGGGGTGTAGGGCTGGAGGAGGTTACAGAGATAGGGAGGGGTGTAGGGCTGGAGGAAGTTACAGAGATAGGGAGGGGTGTAGGGGCTGGAGGGGGTTACAGAGATAGGGATGGGTGTAGGGCTGGAGGAGGTTACAGAGATAAGGAGGGGTGTTGGGGCTGGGGGGGGTTACAGAGATAGGGAGGGGTGTAGGGGCTGGAGGAGGTTACAGAGATAGGGAGGGGTGTAGGGGCTGGAGGGGGTTACAGAGATAGGGAGGGGTGTCGGGCTGGAGGAGCTTACAGAGATAGGGAGGGATGTAGGGGCTGGAGGAGGTTACAGAGACAGGGAGGGGTGTAGGGCTGGAGGAGCTTACAGAGATAGGGAGGTGTGTAGGGGCTCGAGGAGGTTGCAGAGATAGGGAGGGGTGTAGGGGCTGGAGGGGGTTACAGAGAAAGAGAGGGGTGCAGGGCTGGAGGAGGCTACAGAGATAGGGAGGGATGTAGGGGCTGGAGGAGGTTACAGAGATAGGGAGGGGTGTAGGGCTGGAGGAGGTTTCAGAGATAGGGAGGGTTGTAGGGGCTGGAGGAGGTTACAGAGATAGGGAGGGGTGTAGGGCTGGAGGGGATTACAGAGATAGTGAGGGATGTAGGGCCGGAGGAGGTTACAGAGATAGGGAGGGGTGTAGGGCTGGAGGAGGTTACAGAGATAGGGAGGGGTGTGGGGGCTGGAGGAGGTTACAGAGATAGGGAGGGGTGCAGGGGCTGGAGGTGGTTACAGAGATGGGGACCGGTGTAGGGGCTGGAGGAGGTTACAGAGATAGGGAGGGGTGTAGGGGCTGGAGGAGGTTACAGAGATAGGGAGGGTTGTAGGGCTGGAGGAGGTTACAGAGATAGGGCGGGGTGTAGGGCTGGAGGAGGTTACAGAGATAGGGAGAGGTGTAGGGCTGGAAGGGGTTACAGAGATAGGGAGGGGTGTAGGGCTGGAGGAGCTTACAGAGATAGGGAGGGATGTAGGGGCTGGAGGAGGTTACAGAGATAGGGAGGGGTGTAGGGCTGGAGGAGCTTACAGAGATAGGGAGGAGTGTAGGGGCTCGAGGATGTTACAGAGATAGGGAGGGGTGTAGGGGCTGGAGGGGGTTACAGAGATAGAGAGGGGTGTAGCGCTGGAGGAGGCTACAGAGATAGGGAGGGATGTAAGGGCTGGAGGAGGTTACAGAGATAGGGAGGGTTGTAGGGCTGGAGAGGGTGACAGAGATAGGGAGGGGTGTAGGGGCTGGAGGAGGTTACAGAGATAGGGAGGGGTGTAGGGGCTGGAGGAGGTTACAGAGATCGGGAGGGGTGTAGGGGCTGGAGGAGGTTACAGAGATAGGGAGGGGTGTAGGGGCTGGAGGAGGTTTCAGAGATGGGGAGGGGTGTAGGGGCTGAAGGGGGTTACAGAGATAGGGAGGGGTGTAGGGCTGGAGGAGGTTAGAGAGATAGGGAGGGGTGTAGGGCTGGAGGAGGTTACAGAGATAGGGAGGGGTGTAGGGGCTGGAGGGGGTTACAGAGATAGGGAGGGGTGTAGAGGTTGGAGGCTGTTACAGAGATGGGGAGGGGTGTAGAGCTGGAGGAGGTTACAGAGATAGCGAGGGGTGTAGGGGCTGGAGGGGGTTTCAGAGATAGGGAGGTGTGTACGGCTGGAGGAGGTTACAGAGATAGGGAGGGGTGTAGGGGCTGGAGGGGTTTACAGAGATAGTGAGGGGTGTAGGGCTGGAGGGGGTTACAGAGATGGGGAGGGGTGTAGGGCTGGAGGAGGTTACAGAGATAGGGAGGGGTGTAGGGGCTGGAGGAGGTTACAGAGATAGGGAGGAGTGAAGGGGCTGGATGAGGTTAAAGCTAGGGAGGGGTGTAGCGGCTGGAGGAGGTTACAGAGATAGGGAGGGGAGTAGGGGCTGGAGGAGGTTAGAGATAGGGAGGGGTGTAGAGGCTGGAGGAGGTTACAGAGATGGGGAAGGGTGTAGGGGCTGGAGGGGGTTACAGAGATGGGGAGGGGTGTAGGGGCTGGAGGAGGTTACAGAGATGGGGAGGGGTGTAGGGGCTGGAGGAGGTTACAGAGATAGGGAGAGGTGTAGGGGCTGGAGGAGGTTACAGAGATAGGGAGGGGTGTAGGGCTGGAGGGCGTTACAGAGATGGGGAGGGGTGTAGGGCTGGAGGAGGTTACAGAGATAGGGAGTGGTGTAGGGCTGGAGGGGGTTACAGAGATAGGGAGGGGTGTAGGGCTGGAGGAGGTTACAGAAATGGGGAGGGGTGTAGGGGCTGCAGGAGGTTACAGAGATGGGGAGGGGTGTAGGAGCTGGAGGAGGTTACAGAGATAAGGAGGGGTGAAGGGGCTGGAGGAGGTTACAGAGATGGGGAGAGGTGTAGGGCCTGGGGAGGTTACAGAGATAGGGAGGGTTGTCGGGCTGGAGGGGGTTACAGAGATAGGGAGGGGTGTAGAGCTGGAGGGGGTTACAGAGATGAGGAGGGGTGTCGGGCTGGAGGAGGTTACAGAGATATGGAGGGGTGTACGGACTGGAGAAGGTTACAGAGATGGGGAGGGATGTAGGGCTGGAGGAGGTTGCAGAGATAGGGAGGTGTGTAGGGGCTGGAGGAGGTTACAGAGATAGGGAGGGGTGTAGCGGCTGGAGGAGGTTACAGAGATAGGGAGGGGTGTAGGGCTGGAGGAGGTTAAAGAGATAGGGAGGGGTGTAGGGGCTGGAGGAGGTTACAGAGATAGGGAGGGGTGTAGGGGCTGGAGGAGGTTACAGAGATAGGGAGGGGTGTAGGGCTGGAGGAGGTTACAGAGATAGGGAGAGGTGTAGGGCTGGAGGGGGTTACAGAGATAGGGAGGGGTGTAGGGCTGGAGGAGGTTACAGAGATAGGGCGGGGTGTAGGGCTGGAGGAGGTTACAGAGATAGGGAGGGGTGTAGGGCTGGAGGGGGTTACAGAGATAGGGAGGGGTGTAGGGCTGGAGGAGGTTACAGAGATAGGAAGGGGTGTAGGGCTGGAGGAGGTTACAGAGATAGGGAGGGGTGTAGGGCTGGAGGGGGTGACAGAGATAGGGAGGGGTGTATGGGCTGGAGGAGGTTACAGAGATAGGGAGGGGTGTAGGGGCTGGAGGATGTTACAGAGATAGGGAGGGGTGTAGGGGCTGGAGGAGTTTACAGAGATAGGGAGGGGTGTAGGGCTGGAGGAGGTTACAGAGATAGGGAGGGGTGTAGGGCTGGAGGAGGTTACAGAGATAGGGAGGGGTGTAGGGCTGGAGGGGATTACAGAGATAGTGAGGGATGTAGGGCTGGAGGAGGTTACAGAGATAGGGAGGGGTGTAGGACTGGAGGAAGTTACAGAGATAGGGAGGGGTGTAGGGGCTGGAGGAGGTTACAGAGATAGGGAGGGGTGTAGGGCTGGATGAGGTGACAGAGATAGAGAGGGGTGTAGGGGCTGGAGGGGTTTACAGAGATAGTTAGGGGTGTAGGGCTGGAGGGGGTTACAGAGATAGGGAGGGGTGTAGGGGCTGGAGGAGGTTACAGAGATAGGGAGGGGTGTAGGGGCTGGAGGTGGTTACAGAGATGGGGACCGGTGTAGGGGCTGGAGGAGGTTACAGAGATAGGGAGGGGTGTAGGGGCTGGAGGAGGTTACAGAGATAGGGAGGGGTGTAGGGCTGGAGGAGGTTACAGAGTTAGGGCGGGGTGTAGGGCTGGAGGAGGTTACAGAGATAGGGAGAGGTGTAGGGCTGGAAGGGGTTACAGAGATAGGGAGGGGTGTAGGGCTGGAGGAGCTTACAGAGATAGGGAGGGATGTAGGGGCTGGAGGAGGTTACAGAGATAGGGAGGGGTGTAGGGCTGGAGGAGCTTACAGAGATAGGGAGGGGTGTAGGGGCTCGAGGATGTGACAGAGATAGGGAGGGGTGTAGGGGCTGGAGGGGGTTACAGAGATAGAGAGGGGTGTAGGGCTGGAGGAGGCTACAGAGATAGGGAGGGATGTAGGGGCTGGAGGAGGTTACAGAGATAGGGAGGGTTGTAGGGCTGGAGGGGGTGACAGAGATAGGGAGGGGTGTAGGGGCTGGAGGAGGTTACAGAGATAGGGAGGGGTGTCGGGGCTGGAGGAGGTTACAGAGATAGGGAGGGGTGTAGGGGCTGGAGGAGTTTACAGAGATAGGGAGGGGTGTAGGGCTGGAGGAGTTTACAGAGATAGGGAGGGGTGTGGGGGCTGGAGGAGGTTACAGAGATGGGGAGGGGTGTAGAGCTGGAGGAGGCTACAGAGATAGGGAGGGATGTAGGGGCTGGAGGAGGTTACAGAGATAGGGAGGGTTGTAGGGCTGGAGGGGGTGACAGAGATAGGGAGGGGTGTAGGGGCTGGAGGAGGTTACAGAGATAGGGAGGGGTGTAGGGGCTGGAGGAGGTTACAGAGATAGGGAGGGGTGTAGGGGCTGGAGGAGTTTACAGAGATAGGGATGGGTGTAGGGCTGGAGGAGGTTACAGAGATAGGGAGGGGTGCGGGGGCTGGAGGAGGTTACAGAGATGGGGAGGGGTGTAGGGCTGGAGGAGGTTACAGAAATAGGGAGGGGTGTCGGGGCTGGAGGAGGTTTCAGAGATGGGGAGGGGTGTAGGGGCTGAAGGGGGTTACAGAGATAGGGAGGGGTGTAGGGCTGGAGGAGGTTACAGAGATAGGGAGGGGTGTAGGGCTGGAGGAGGTTACAGAGATAGGGAGGGGTGTAGGGGCTGGAGGGGGTTACAGAGATAGGGAGGGGTGTAGAGGTTGGAGGCTGTTACAGAGATGGGGAGGGGTGTAGGGCTGGAGGAGATTACAGAGATATGGAGGGGTGTACGGACTGGAGAAGGTTACAGAGATGGGGAGGGGTGTAGAGCTGGAGGGGGTTTTGGAGATGAGGAGGGGTGTCGGGCTGGAGGAGGTTACAGAGATATGGAGGGGTGTACGGACTGGAGAAGGTTACAGAGATGGGGAGGGATGTAGGGCTGGAGGAGGTTACAGAGATAGGGAGGTGTGTAGGGGCTGGAGGAGGTTACAGATATAGGGAGGGGTGTAGGGGCTGGAGGAGGTTACAGAGATAGGGAGGGGTGTAGGGCTGGAGGAGGTTAAAGAGATAGGGAGGGGTGTAGGGGCTGGAGGAGGTTACAGAGATAGGGAGGGGTGTAGGGGCTGGAGGAGGTTACAGAGATAGGGAGGGGTGTAGGGCTGGAGGAGGTTACAGAGATAGGGAGAGGTGTAGGGCTGGAGGGGGTTACAGAGATAGGGAGGGGTGTAGGGCTGGAGGAGGTTACAGAGATAGGGCGGGGTGTAGGGCTGGAGGAGGTTACAGAGATAGGGAGGGGTGTAGGGCTGGAGGGGGTTACAGAGATAGGGAGGGGTGTAGGGGCTGCAGGGGGTTACAGAGATAGGGAGGGGTGTAGGGGCTGGAGGAGGTTACAGAGATAGGGAGGGGTGTAGGGGCTGGAGGAGGTTACAGAGATAGGGAGGGGTGTAGGGCTGGAGGGGGTTACAGAGATAGGGAGGGTTGTAGGGGCTGGAGGGAGTTACAGAGATAGGGAGGGGTGTAGGGGCTGGAGGGTGTTACAGAGATAGGGTGGGTTGTAGGGGCTGGAGGGGGTTACAGAGATAGGGAGGGGTGTAGGGCTGGAGGAGGTTACAGAGATAGGGAGGGGTGTAGGGGCTGGAGGAGGTTACAGAGATGGGGAGGGGTGTAGGGCTGGAGGAGATTACAGAGATGGGGAGGGGTGTAGGGGCTGGAGTGGTTTACAGAGATAGGGAGGTGTGTAGGGCTGCAGGAGGTTACAGAGATAGGGAGGGGAGGAGGGCTGGAGGAGGTTACAGAGATAGGGAGGGGTGTAGGACTGGAGGAGGTTACAGAGATAGGGAGTGGTTTAGGGGCTGGAGGAAGTTATAGAGATAGGGAGGGGTGTAGGGGCTGGAGGGGCTTAGAGATAGGGAGGGGTGTAGGGGCTGGAGGGGGTTACAGAGATAGGGAGGGGTGTAGGGCTGGAGGAGGTTACAGAGATAGGGAGGGGTGTAACGGCTGGAGGAGGTTACAGAGATAGGGAGGGTTGTAGGGATGGAGGGGGTTACAGAGATAGGGAGGAGTGTAGGAGCTGGAGGAGGTTAGAGAGATAGGCAGGGGTCTAGGGCTGGAGGGGGTTACAGAGATAGGGAGGGGTGTAGGGCTGGAGGAGGTTACAGAGATAGGGAGGGGTGTAGGGGCTGGAGGAGGTTACAGAGATAGGGAGGGGTGTAGGGGCTGGAGGGGGTTACAGAGATAGGAAGGGGTGTAGGGCTGGAGGAGGTTACAGAGATAAGGAGGGGTGTTGGGGCTGGAGGGGGTTACAGAGATAGGGAGGGGTGTAGGGGCTGGAGGAGGTTACAGAGATAGGGAGGTGTGTAGGGGCTGGAGGGGGTTACAGAGATAGGGAGGGGTGTAGGGCTGGAGGTGCTTACAGAGATAGGGAGGGATGTAGGGGCTGGAGGAGGTTACAGAGATAGGGAGGGGTGTAGGGCTGGAGGAGCTTACAGAGATAGGGAGGTGTGTAGGGGCTCGAGGAGGTTGCAGAGATAGGGAGGGGTGTAGGGCTGGAGGAGGTTACAGAGATAGGGAGGGGTGTAGGGCTGGAGGAGGTTACAGAGATAGGGAGGGGTGTAGGGGCTGGAGGGGGTTACAGAGATAGGAAGGGGTGTAGGGCTGGAGGAGGTTACAGAGATAAGGAGGGGTGTTGGGGCTGGAGGAGGTTACAGAGATAGGGAGGGGTGTAGGGGCTGGAGGGGGTTACAGAGATAGGGAGGGGTGTAGGGCTGGAGGAGCTTACAGAGATAGGGAGGGATGTAGGGGCTGGAGGAGGTTACAGAGATAGGGAGGGGTGCAGGGCTGGAGGAGCTTACAGAGATAGGGAGGTGTGTAGGGGCTCGAGGAGGTTGCAGAGATAGGGAGGGGTGTAGGGGCTGGAGGGGGTTACAGAGAAAGAGAGGGGTGTAGGGCTGGAGGAGGCTACAGAGATAGGGAGGGATGTAGGGGCTGGAGGAGGTTACAGAGATAGGGAGGGGTGTAGGGCTGGAGGGGGTGACAGAGATAGGGAGGGGTGTATGGGCTGGAGGAGGTTACAGAGATAGGGAGGGGTGTAGGGGCTGGAGGAGGTTACAGAGATAGGGAGGGGTGTAGGGGCTGGAGGAGTTTACAGAGATAGGGAGGGGTGTCGGGCTGGAGGAGGTTACAGAGATAGGGAGGGGTGTAGGGCTGGAGGAGGTTGCAGAGATAGGGAGGGGTGTAGGGGCTGGAGGAGGTTTCAGAGATAGGGAGGGGTGTAGGGGCTGGAGGAGGTTACAGAGATAGGGAGCGGTGTAGGGCTGGAGGGGATTACAGAGATAGTGAGGGATGTAGGGCTGGAGGAGGTTACAGAGATAGGGAGGGGTGTAGGGCTGGAGGAAGTTACAGAGATAGGGAGGGGTGTAGGGGCTGGAGGAGGTTACAGAGATAGGGAGGGGTGTAGGGCTGGATGAGGTGACAGAGATAGAGAGGGGTGTAGGGGCTGGAGGGGTTTACAGAGATAGTGAGGGGTGTAGGGCTGGAGGGGGTTACAGAGATAGGGAGGGGTGTAGGGCTGGAGGAGGTTACAGAGATAGGGAGGGGTGTCGGGGCTGGAGGTGGTTACAGAGATGGGGACCGGTGTAGGGGCTGGAGGAGGTTACAGAGATAGGGAGGGGTGTAGGGGCTGGAGGAGGTTACAGAGATAGGGAGGGGTGTAGGGCTGGAGGAGGTTACAGAGATAGGGCGGGTTGTAGGGCTGGAGGAGGTTACAGAGATAGGGAGAGGTGTAGGGCTGGAAGGGGTTACAGAGATAGGGAGGGGTGTAGGGCTGGAGGAGCTTACAGAGATAGGGAGGGATGTAGGGGCTGGAGGAGGTTACAGAGATAGGGAGGGGTGTAGGGCTGGAGGAGCTTACAGAGATAGGGAGGGGTGTAGGGGCTCGAGGATGTTACAGAGATAGGGAGGGGTGTAGGGGCTGGAGGGGGTTACAGAGATAGAGAGGGGTGTAGGGCTGGAGGAGGCTACAGAGATAGGGAGGGATGTAGGGGCTGGAGGAGGTTACAGAGATAGGGAGGGTTGTAGGGCTGGAGGGGGTGACAGAGATAGGGAGGGGTGTAGGGGCTGGAGGAGGTTACAGAGATAGGGAGGGGTGTAGGGGCTGGAGGAGGTTACAGAGATAGGGAGGGGTGTAGGGGCTGGAGGAGTTTACACAGATAGGGAGGGGTGTAGGGCTGGAGGAGGTTACAGAGATAGGGAGGGGTGTGGGGGCTGGAGGAGGTTACAGAGATGGGGAGGGGTGTAGGGCTGGAGGAGGCTACAGAGATAGGGAGGGATGTAGGGGCTGGAGGAGGTTACAGAGATAGGGAGGGTTGTAGGGCTGGAGGGGGTGACAGAGATAGGGAGGGGTGTCGGGGCTGGAGGAGGTTACAGAGATAGGGATGGGTGTAGGGGCTGGAGGAGGTTACAGAGATAGGGAGGGTTGTAGGGGCTGGAGGAGTTTACAGAGATAGGGAGGGGTGTAGGGCTGGAGGAGGTTACAGAGATAGGGAGGGGTGCGGGGGCTGGAGGAGGTTACAGAGATGGGGAGGGGTGTAGGGCTGGAGGAGGTTACAGAGATAGGGAGGGGTGTAGGGGCTGGAGGAGGTTTCAGAGATGGGGAGGGGTGTCGGGGCTGAAGGGGCTTACAGAGATAGGGAGGGGTGTAGGGCTGGAGGAGGTTACAGAGATAGGGAGGGGTGTAGGGCTGGAGGAGTTTACAGAGATTGGGAGGGGTGTAGGGGCTGGAGGGGGTTACAGAGAAATGGAGGGGTGTAGAGGTTGGAGGCTGTTACAGAGATGGGGAGGGGTGTAGGGCTGGAGGAGATTACAGAGATAGGGAGGGGTGTAGGGACTGGAGGGGGTTTCAGAGATAGGGAGGGGTGTACGGCTGGAGGAGGTTACAGAGATAGGGAGGGGTGTAGGGGCTGGAGGGGTTTACAGAGATAGTGGGGGGTGTAGGGCTGGAGGGGGTTACAGTGATGGGGAGGGGTGTAGGGCTGGAGGGGGTTACAGAGATAGGGAGGGGTGTAGGGGCTGGAGGAGGTTACAGAGATAGGGAGGGGTGTAGGGGCTGGAGGGGGTTACAGAGATGGGGAGGGTTGTAGGGGCTGGAGGAGGTTACAGAGATAGGGAGCGGTGTAGGGCTGGAGGAGGTTACAGAGATAGGGAGGGGTGTAGGGCTGGAGGCGGTTACAGAGATAGGGAGGGGTGTAGGGGCTGGAGGAGGTTACAGAGATAGGGAGGGGTGTAGGGGCTGGAGGAGGTTACAGAGATGGGGAGGGGTGTGGGGCTGGAGGAGGTTACAGAGATAGGGAGAGGTGTAGGGCTGGAGGAGGTTACAGAGATGGGGAGGGGTGTAGGGCTGGAGGAGGTTACAGAGATAGGGAGGGGTGTAGGGGCTGGAGGAGGTTACAGAGATAGGGAGGGGTGTAGGGGCTGGAGGAGTTTACAGAGATAGGGAGGGGTATAGGGCTGGAGGAGGTTACAGAGATAGGGAGGGGTGTAGGGCTGGAGGAGGTTACAGAGATAGGGAGGGGTGTAGGGCTGGAGGAAGTTACAGAGATAGGGAGGGGTGTAGGGCTGGAGGGGGTTACAGAGATAGGGAGGGGTGTAGGGGCTGGAGGAGGTTACAGAGATAGGGAGGGGTGTAGGGGCTGGAGGAGGTTACAGAGATAGGGAGGGGTGTAGGGCTGGAGGAGGTTACAGAGATAGGGAGGGGTGTAGGGCTGGAGGAAGTTACAGAGATAGGGAGGGGTGTAGGGGCTGGAGGAGGTTACAGAGATAGGGAGGGGTGTAGGGGCTGGAGGGGGTTATAGAGATAGGGAGAGGTGTAGGGCTGGAAGGGGTTACAGAGATAGGGAGGGGTGTAGGGCTGGAGGAGGTTACAGAGATAGGGCGGGGTGTAGGGCTGGAGGAGGTTACAGAGATAGGGAGAGGTGTAGGGCTGGAAGGGGTTACAGAGATAGGGAGGGGTGTAGGGCTGGAGGAGCTTACAGAGATAGGGAGGGATGTAGGGGCTGGAGGAGGTTACAGAGATAGGGAGGGGTGTAGGGCTGGAGGAGCTTACAGAGATAGGGAGGGGTGTAGGGGCTCGAGGATGTTACAGAGATAGGGAGGGGTGTAGGGGCTGGAGGGGGTTACAGAGATAGAGAGGGGTGTAGGGCTGGAGGAGGCTACAGAGATAGGGAGGGATGTAGGGGCTGGAGGAGGTTACAGAGATAGGGAGGGTTGTAGGGCTGGATGGGGTGACAGAGATAGGGAGGGGTGTAGGGGCTGGAGGAGGTTACAGAGATAGGGAGGGGTGTAGGGGCTGGAGGAGGTTACAGAGATAGGGAGGGGTGTAGGGGCTGGAGGAGTTTACACAGATAGGGAGGGGTGTAGGGCTGGAGGAGGTTACAGAGATAGGGAGGGGTGTGGGGGCTGGAGGAGGTTACAGAGATGGGGAGGGGTGTAGGGCTGGAGGAGGCTACAGAGAAATGGAGGGATGTAGGGGCTGGAGGAGGTTACAGAGATAGGGAGGGTTGTAGGGCTGGAGGGGGTGACAGAGATAGGGAGGGGTGTCGGGGCTGGAGGAGGTTACAGAGATAGGGATGGGTGTAGGGGCTGGAGGAGGTTACAGAGATAGGGAGGGTTGTAGGGGCTGGAGGAGTTTACAGAGATAGGGAGGGGTGTAGGGCTGGAGGAGGTTACAGAGATAGGGAGGGGTGCGGGGGCTGGAGGAGGTTACAGAGATGGGGAGGGGTGTAGGGCTGGAGGAGGTTACAGAGATAGGGAGGGGTGTAGGGGCTGGAGGAGGTTTCAGAGATGGGGAGGGGTGTCGGGGCTGAAGGGGTTTACAGAGATAGGGAGGGGTGTAGGGCTGGAGGAGGTTACAGAGATAGGGAGGGGTGTAGGGCTGGAGGAGGTTACAGAGATTGGGAGGGGTGTAGGGGCTGGAGGGGGTTACAGAGATAGGGAGGGGTGTAGAGGTTGGAGGCTGTTACAGAGATGGGGAGGGGTGTAGGGCTGGAGGAGATTACAGAGATAGGGAGGGGTGTAGGGACTGGAGGGGGTTTCAGAGATAGGGAGGGGTGTACGGCTGGAGGAGGTTACAGAGATAGGGAGGGGTGTAGGGGCTGGAGGGGTTTACAGAGATAGTGGGGGGTGTAGGGCTGGAGGGGGTTACAGTGATGGGGAGGGGTGTAGGGCTGGAGGGGGTTACAGAGATAGGGAGGGGTGTAGGGGCTGGAGGAGGTTACAGAGATAGGGAGGGGTGTAGGGGCTGGAGGGGGTTACAGAGATGGGGAGGGGTGTAGGGGCTGGAGGAGGTTACAGAGATAGGGAGCGGTGTAGGGCTGGAGGAGGTTACAGAGATAGGGAGGGGTGTAGGGCTGGAGGCGGTTACAGAGATAGGGAGGGGTGTAGGGGCTGGAGGAGGTTACAGAGATAGGGAGGGGTGTAGGGGCTGGAGGAGGTTACAGAGATGGGGAGGGGTGTGGGGCTGGAGGAGGTTACAGAGATAGGGAGAGGTGTAGGGCTGGAGGAGGTTACAGAGATGGGGAGGGGTGTAGGGCTGGAGGAGGTTACAGAGATAGGGAGGGGTGTAGGGGCTGGAGGAGGTTACAGAGATAGGGAGGGGTGTAGGGGCTGGAGGAGTTTACAGAGATAGGGAGGGGTATAGGGCTGGAGGAGGTTACAGAGATAGGGAGGGGTGTAGGGCTGGAGGAGGTTACAGAGATAGGGAGGGGTGTAGGGCTGGAGGAGGTTACAGAGATAGGGAGGGGTGTAGGGCTGGAGGGGGTTACAGAGATAGGGAGGGGTGTAGGGGCTGGAGGAGGTTACAGAGATAGGGAGGGGTGTAGGGGCTGGAGGAGGTTACAGAGATAGGGAGGGGTGTAGGGCTGGAGGAGGTTACAGAGATAGGGAGGGGTGTAGGGCTGGAGGAAGTTACAGAGATAGGGAGGGGTGTAGGGGCTGGAGGAGGTTACAGAGATAGGGAGGGGTGTAGGGGCTGGAGGGGGTTATAGAGATAGGGAGGGGTGTAGGGGCTGGAGGGGGTTACAGAGATAGGGAGGGGTGTAGGGGCTGGAGGGGGTTACAGAGATAGGGAGGGGTGTAGGGCTGGAGGAGGTTACAGAGATAGGGAGGTGTGTAGGGCTGGAGGAGGTTACAGAGAAACGGAGGGGTGTGCGGGCTGGAGGAGGTTACAGAGATAGGGAGGGGTGTAGGGGCTGGAGGAGGTTACAGAGATAGGGAGGGGTGTAGGGCTGGAGGAGGTTACAGAGATAGGGAGGGGTGTAGGGGCTGGAGGGGGTTACAGAGATAGGGAGGGTTGTATGGGTTGGAGGAGGTTACAGAGATAGGGAGGGGCGCAGGGCTGTAGGGGGTTACAGAGGTAGGGAGGGGTGTAGGGGCTGGAGGAGGTTACAGAGATAGGGAGGGGTGTTGGGGCTGGAGGGGGTTACAGAGATGGCGAGGGGTGTAGGGCTGGAGGAGGTTACAGAGATGGGGAGGGGTGTAGGGCTGGAGGAGGTTACAGAGATGGGGAGGTGTGTAGGGGCTGGAGGAGGTTACAGAGATAGGGAGGGGTGTAGAGGCTGGAGGCTGTTACAGAGATGGGGAGGGGTGTAGGGCTGGAGGAGGTTACAGAGATAGGGAGGGGTGTAGGGGCTGGAGGGGGTTACAGAGATAGGGAGGGGTGTAGGGCTGGAGGAGGTTGCAGAGATAGGGAGGGGTGTAGGGGCTGGAGGAGGTTACAGAGATAGGGAGGGGTGTAGGGCTGGAGGAGGTTACAGAGATAGGGAGGGGGGTGCGAGGAGGCCAAGGAAGGACTTGAAGACGAGGATAAGAATTTTAAAATCGAGGCGTTGCTGGACCGAGAGCCAATGTAGGTCAGCGAGTAACAGCGGGGTGATGGGTGAACGGGACTCGCCGCGATTTAGGAGACGGGGGCGGCAGAGTAGACGAGCTCAAGTTTACGGAGGTTGGAAGGTGGAGAGGCCGGCCAGGAGAGCGTTGGAATGGTCAAATCAGAAGGATTCCTGGAGCCACCACATCCCTGCCCCACCCCCACAAGGGGCTCAGCCTCGGAGAATGAGGAGAGCTTTGGAATGGTCGGAGTCTGGAGGGTACATAGGCACAGATGAGGGTTGCAGCAGCAGATGAGCTGAGGCAAGGGCGGAAGTAGGCGGTCTTGGTGACGGAGCGGATATTCAACTACATGGGGCATCACAGCCAAACCCGATCCATTCCTTATCCAATTATCCACCACAGGTGCTCTCTCATCCAAGGATGCTGAGGCCGAGTGTAGCTATTTCAAAGCCCAGAGCGCCCCCTCCCCCTCACCCCGCCCAGCCCGACCTTCTCTAACCCCAAGTGTACGGGGGCCTATCACCACCCACTGCGACACGAGCTAACTCTCTCAGGGGTCTTTGCTGCCAGGCTTCTGCCTGTGCTGGTGCCATTGGGCAAACATTGGGCTTATCGTCGGCGTCACGCACGATGTGGGGACGAGTCCTGTGGAAACATTAGAGATGCTTACGCTCTCCAATCTAGAAGACAGATTACAGGGAACCTCATCGAGGGATCTGAAATATTCTGGGGTTCACCTCGTGCAGAGCAGTTTAGCTAGCGGGCCCAGTCGCACGCGAGTGCAAACTAGATCTTAAATGTTTTAACTAATTTTTGACGGAATAAAAGTACTTTTTCACTGTTTTGAATGAAGAAATAAGATGGGAGAGGAATCGAATACACTGGAGGAACCCAGGATCCTTGGCCGAGGGAGGTGGGTCGTAGGCCGGGGGAGGTGGGTCGTAGGCCGGGGGAGGTGGGTCGTTGGCCGGGGGAGGTGGGTCGGAGGCCGGGGGAGGTGGGTCGGAGGCCGGGGGAGGTTGGTCGTAGGCCGGGGCAGGTGGGTCGTAGACCGGGGGAGGTGGGTCGTAGGCCGGGAGAGGTGGGTCGTAGGCTGGGGTAGGTGGGTCGTAGGCCGGGGGAGATGGGTCGTAGGCTGGGGGAGGTGGGTCGTAGGCTGCGGGAGGTGGGTCGTAGGCCGGGGGAGGTGGGTTGTAGGCTGGGGGAGGTGGGTCGTAGGCCGGGGGAGATGGGTCGTAGGCAGGAGATGGTGGGTCGTAGGCCACGGGAGATGGGTTGTAGGCTGGAGGAGATGGATGGAAGGGTGGGGGAGATGGATGGTAGGGTGGAGGAGATGGATGGTAGGGTGGGGGAGATGGATGGAAGGGTGGGGGAGATGGATGGTAGGGTGGAGGAGGTGGATGGAAGGGTGGGGGAGATGGATGGAAGGGTGGAGGAGATGGATGGAAGGGTGGAGGAGATGGATGGAAGGGTGGAGGAGATGGATGGAAGGGTGGGGGAGGTGGATGGTAGGGTGGGGGAGGTGGATGGTAGGGTGGGGGAGATGGATGGAAGGGTGGAGGAGATGGATGGAAGGGTGGGGGAGATGGATGGTAGGGTGGAGGAGGTGGATGGTAGGGTGGGGGAGGTGGATGGTAGGGTGGGGGAGATGGATGGTAGGGTGGGGGAGATGGATGGTAGTGTGCAGGAGATGGATGGTAGGGTGGGGGAGATGGATGGTAGGGTGGGGGAGATGGATGGAAGGGTGGGGGAGATGGATGGTAGGGTGGGGGAGATGGATGGTAGGGTGCAGGAGATGGATGGTAGGGTGGGGGAGATGGATGGAAGGGTGGAGGAGATGGATGGTAGGGTGGGGGAGGTGGATGGTAGGGTGGGGGAGATGGATGGAAGGGTGGAGGAGATGGATGGAAGGGTGGGGGAGATGGATGGTAGGGTGGAGGAGATGGATGGTAGGGTGGGGGAGGTGGATGGTAGGGTGGGGGAGATGGATGGTAGGGTGGGGGAGATGGATGGTAGGGTGCAGGAGATGGATGGTAGGGTGGGGGAGATGGATGGTAGGCTGGAGGAGATGGATGGTAGGGTGGGGGAGATGGATGGAAGGGTGGGGGAGATGGATGGTAGGGTGGGGGAGGTGGATGGTAGGGTGGGGGAGATGGATGGAAGGGTGGGGGAGATGGATGGAAGGGTGGAGGAGATGGATGGTAGGGTGGAGGAGATGGATGGTAGGGTGGAGGAGATGGATGGTAGGCTGGAGGAGATGGATGGTAGGGTGGGGTAGATGGATGGAAGGGTGGAGGAGATGGATGGTAGGGTGGGGGAGATGGATGGTAGGGTGGAGAAGATGGATAGAAGGGTGGGGGAGATGGATGGAAGGGTGGAGGAGATGGATGGTAGGGTGGAGGAGATGGATGGTAGGGTGGGGGAGATGGATGGAAGGGTGCAGGAGATGGATGGTAGGGTGGGGGAGATGGATGGAAGGGTGGGGGAGATGGATGGAAGGGTGGAGGAGATGGATGGTAGGGTGGAGGAGATGGATGGTAGGGTGGGGGAGATGGATGGTAGGGTGCAGGAGATGGATGGTAGGGTGGGGGAGATGGATGGAAGGGCGGAGGAGATGGATGGTAGGGTGGGGGAGGTGGATGGTAGGGTGGGGGAGATGGATGGAAGGGTGGAGGAGATGGATGGAAGGGTGGGGGAGATGGATGGTAGGGTGGAGGAGATGGATGGTAGGGTGGGGGAGGTGGATGGTCGGGTGGGGGAGATGGATGGTAGGGTGGGGGAGATGGATGGTAGGGTGCAGGAGATGGATGGTAGGGTGGGGGAGATGGATGGTAGGCTGGAGGAGATGGATGGTAGGGTGGGGGAGATGGATGGAAGGGTGGGGGAGATGGATGGTAGGGTGGGGGAGGTGGATGGTAGGGTGGGGGAGATGGATGGAAGGGTGGGGGAGATGGATGGAAGGGTGGAGGAGATGGATGGTACGGTGGAGGAGATGGATGGTAGGGTGGAGGAGATGGAAGGTAGGCTGGAGGAGATGGATGGTAGGGTGGGGGAGATGGATGGAACGGTGGAGGAGATGGATGGTAGGGTGGGGGAGATGGATGGTAGGGTGGAGAAGATGGATGGAAGGGTGGGGGAGATGGATGGAAGGGTGGAGGAGATGGATGGTAGGGTGGGGGAGATGGATGGTAGGGTGGAGGAGATGGATGGAAGGGTGGAGGAGATGGATGGTAGGGTGGAGGAGATGGATGGTAGGGTGGGGGAGATGGATGGAAGGTGGGGGAGATGGATGGAAGGGTGGGGGAGATGGATGGTAGGGTGGGGGAGATGGATGGAAGGGTGGAGGAGATGGATGGAAGGGTGGGGGAGATGGATGGAAGGGTGGAGGAGATGGATGGTAGGGTGGGGGAGATGGATTGTAGGGTGGGGGAGATGGATGGTAGGGTGGGGGAGATGGCTGGTAGGGTGGGGGAGATGGATGGTAGGGTGGGGGAGATGGATGGTAGGGTGGGGGAGATGGATGGTAGGGTGGGGGAGATGGATGGAAGGGTGGGGGAGATGGATGGAAGGGTGCAGGAGATGGATGGTAGGGTGGGGGAGATGGATGGAAGGGTGGGGGAGATGGATGGAAGGGTGCAGGAGATGGATGGTAGGGTGGAGGAGATGGATGGTAGGGTGGGGGAGATGGATGGTAGGGTGGAGGAGATGGATGGTAGGGTGGAGGAGATGGATGGTAGGGTGGGGGAGATGGATGGAAGGGTGCAGGAGATGGATGGTAGGGTGGAGGAGATGGATGGAAGGGTGGGGGAGATGGATGGTAGGGTGGAGGAGATGGATGGTAGGGTGGAGGAGATGGATGGTAGGGTGGAGGAGATGGATGGTAGGGTGGAGGAGATGGATGGTAGGGTGGGGGAGATGGATGGAAGGGTGGGGGAGATGGTAGGGTGGAGGAGATGGATGGTAGGGTGGAGGAGATGGATGGTAGGGTGGGGGAGATGGATGGTAGGGTGGAGGAGATGGATGGTAGGGTGGGGGAGATGGATGGAAGGGTGGGGGAGATGGATGGTAGGGTGGGGGAGGTGGATGGTAGGGTGGGGGAGATGGATGGAAGGGTGGAGGAGATGGATGGAAGGGTGGGGGAGATGGATGGTAGGGTGGAGGAGATGGATGGTAGGGTGGGGGAGGTGGATGGTCGGGTGGGGGAGATGGATGGTAGGGTGGGGGAGATGGATGGTAGGGTGCAGGAGATGGATGGTAGGGTGGGGGAGATGGATGGTAGGCTGGAGGAGATGGATGGTAGGGTGGGGGAGATGGATGGAAGGGTGGGGGAGATGGATGGTAGGGTGGGGGAGGTGGATGGTAGGGTGGGGGAGATGGATGGAAGGGTGGGGGAGATGGATGGAAGGGTGGAGGAGATGGATGGTACGGTGGAGGAGATGGATGGTAGGGTGGAGGAGATGGATGGTAGGCTGGAGGAGATGGATGGTAGGGTGGGGGAGATGGATGGAAGGGTGGAGGAGATGGATGGTAGGGTGGGGGAGATGGATGGTAGGGTGGAGAAGATGGATGGAAGGGTGGGGGAGATGGATGGAAGGGTGGAGGAGATGGATGGTAGGGTGGGGGAGATGGATGGTAGGGTGGAGGAGATGGATGGAAGGGTGGAGGAGATGGATGGTAGGGTGGAGGAGAGGATGGTAGGGTGGGGGAGATGGATGGAAGGTGGGGGAGATGGATGGAAGGGTGGGGGAGATGGATGGTAGGGTGGGGGAGATGGATGGAAGGGTGGAGGAGATGGATGGAAGGGTGGGGGAGATGGATGGAAGGGTGGAGGAGATGGATGGTAGGTTGGGGGAGATGGATGGTAGGGTGGGGGAGATGGATGGTAGGGTGGGGGAGATGGCTGGTAGGGTGGGGGAGATGGATGGTAGGGTGGGGGAGATGGATGGTAGGGTGGGGGAGATGGATGGTAGGGTGGGGGAGATGGATGGAAGGGTGGGGGAGATGGATGGAAGGGTGCAGGAGATGGATGGTAGGGTGGGGGAGATGGATGGAAGGGTGGGGGAGATGGATGGAAGGGTGCAGGAGATGGATGGTAGGGTGGAGGAGATGGATGGTAGGGTGGGGGAGATGGATGGTAGGGTGGAGGAGATGGATGGTAGGGTGGAGGAGATGGATGGTAGGGTGGGGGAGATGGATGGAAGGGTGCAGGAGATGGATGGTAGGGTGGAGGAGATGGATGGTAGGGTGGGGGAGATGGATGGAAGGGTGCAGGAGATGGATGGTAGGGTGGGGGAGATGGATGGAAGGGTGGGGGAGATGGATGGAAGGGTGGAGGAGATGGATGGTAGGGTGGAGGAGATGGATGGTAGGGTGGGGGAGATGGATGGTAGGGTGGAGGAGATGGATGGAAGGGTGGAGGAGATGGATGGTAGGGTGGAGGAGATGGATGGTAGGGTGGGGGAGATGGATGGAAGGTGGGGGAGATGGATGGAAGGGTGGGGGAGATGGATGGTAGGGTGGGGGAGATGGATGGAAGGGTGGAGGAGATGGATGGAAGGGTGGGGGAGATGGATGGAAGGGTGGAGGAGATGGATGGTAGGGTGGGGGAGATGGATGGTAGGGTGGGGGAGATGGATGGTAGGGTGGGGGAGATGGCTGGTAGGGTGGGGGAGATGGATGGTAGGGTGGGGGAGATGGATGGTAGGGTGGGGGAGATGGATGGTAGGGTGGGGGAGATGGATGGAAGGGTGGGGGAGATGGATGGAAGGGTGCAGGAGATGGATGGTAGGGTGGGGGAGATGGATGGAAGGGTGGGGGAGATGGATGGAAGGGTGCAGGAGATGGATGGTAGGGTGGAGGAGATGGATGGTAGGGTGGGGGAGATGGATGGTAGGGTGGAGGAGATGGATGGTAGGGTGGAGGAGATGGATGGTAGGGTGGGGGAGATGGATGGAAGGGTGCAGGAGATGGATGGTAGGGTGGAGGAGATGGATGGAAGGGTGGGGGAGATGGATGGTAGGGTGGAGGAGATGGATGGTAGGGTGGAGGAGATGGATGGTAGGGTGGAGGAGATGGATGGTAGGGTGGAGGAGATGGATGGTAGGGTGGGGGAGATGGATGGAAGGGTGGGGGAGATGGTAGGGTGGAGGAGATGGATGGTAGGGTGGAGGAGATGGATGGTAGGGTGGGGGAGATGGATGGTAGGGTGGAGGAGATGGATGGTAGGGTGGGGGAGATGGATGGAAGGGTGGGGGAGATGGATGGTAGGGTGGGGGAGATGGATGGTAGGGTGGGGGAGAGGGATGGAAGGGTGGGGTAAATGGATGGAAGGGTGGAGGAGATGGATGGTAGGGTGCAGGAGATGGATGGTAGGGTGGAGGAGATGGATGGAAGGGTGGGGGAGATGGATGGAAGGGTGGAGGAGATGGATGGAAGGGTGAGGGAGATGGATGGTAGGGTGGAGGAGATGGATGGTAGGGTGCAGCAGATGGATGGTAGGGTGGGGGAGATGGATGGTAGGGTGGAGGAGATGGATGGTAGGGTGGGGGAGATGCATGGTAGGGTGCAGGAGATGGATGGTAGGGTGGAGGAGATGGATGGTAGGGTGGAGGAGATGGATGGTAGGGTGGGGGAGATGGATGGAAGGGTGGAGGAGATGGATGGTAGGGTGGAGGAGATGGATGGTAGGGTGGGGGAGATGGATGGAAGGGTGGAGGAGATGGATGGTAGGGTGGAGGAGATGGATGGAAGGGTGGAGGAGATGGATGGATGGGTGGAGGAGATGGATGGAAGGGTGGGGGAGATGGATGGAAGGGTGGGGGAGAAGGATGGAAGGGTGCAGGAGATGGATGGAAGGGTGGAGGAGGTGGATGGAAGGGTGCAGGAGATGGATGGTAGGGTGGAGGAGATGGATGGAAGGGTGGAGGAGATGGATGGAAGGGTGCAGCAGATGGATGGAAGGGTGGAGGAGATGGATGGAAGGGTGGAGGAGATGGATGGATGGGTGCAGGAGATGGATGGAAGGGTGCAGGAGATGGATGGAAGGGTGGAGGAGATGGATGGAAGGGTGGAGGAGATGGATGGAAGGGTGCAGCAGATGGATGGAAGGGTGGAGGAGGTGGATGGAAGGGTGGAGGAGATGGATGGAAGGGTGGGGGAGATGGATGGAAGGGTGGGGGAGATGGATGGAAGGGTGCAGCAGATGGATGGAAGGGTGGAGGAGGTGGATGGAAGGGTGGAGGAGATGGATGGAAGGGTGGGGGAGATGGATGGAAGGGTGCAGGAGATGGATGGAAGGGTGGAGGAGATGGATGGAAGGGTGGGGGAGATGGATGGAAGGGTGGGGGAGATGGATGGAAGGGTGGAGGAGATGGATGGAAGGGTGCAGCAGATGGATGGAAGGGTGCAGGAGGTGGATGGAAGGGTGGAGGAGATGGATGGAAGGGTGCAGCAGATGGATGGAAGGGTGGAGGAGGTGGATGGAAGGGTGGAGGAGATGGATGGTAGGGAGTCTTGGATGAGTTCTGGTTCAGGGAGGGTGGAATGGGGTTGACAAACCCTTGCACCTGTTTGGTTTCCGATGTTCAGCAGAGGGACAGCTCTGTATTTTCCGATACTGTGAAATAAAGAATAATTTTATACAAAGGAGACGTTTGGCCTGTGTTTGCCCGAGATGATTGACAGTCGCCATTGTCCATCCCCTGGAACGACTGACCCATGGGTGCCAGGCGCTCTCTGGTACCAGCTGTCCGTCCTTTAACTGTTAACCCAGGGACTGAATGAATGAATGAATGGGTGGGATGATTGAAGGAGGGAGGGAGGGACCTTGCATTTCTCCAGCACCTTTCACCACCTCAGGACGTCCCAAAGCGCTTTACAGCCAATGAAGTACATTTTTTTGAAGTGTGGTCACTGTTGTAATAGCAACATAGAAGATCGGAGCAGGAGTCGGCCATTCGGCTCCTCGAGCCCGCTCCGCCATTCAATGCGATCATGGCTGATCATCCAAATTCAGTACCCTGTCCCTGCTTTCTCCCCATATCCCTTGATCCCCTTAGCCTTAAGAAATATATCGAACTCCTTCTTGAATATATTTAATGAATTGGCCTCAACTGCCCTCTGTGGTAGAGAATTCCACAGGTTCACCACTCTCTGGGTGAAGAAATTCCTCCTCATCTCAGTCCTAAATGGCTTACCCCTTATCCTTAGACTGTGACCCCTGGTTCTGGACTCCCCGACCATCGGGAACATCCTTCCTGCATCTAGTCTGTCCAGTCCTGTTAGAATTTTATAAGTTTCAATGAGATCCCCTCTCATTCTTCTGAACTCCAGCGAGTATAAGCCCAATCGACCCAATCTCTCCTCATACGTCATTCCTGCCATCCCAGGTATCAGTCTGGTGAATCTTCGCTGCACTCCCTCCATGGCAAGAACATCCTTCCTCAGACCTTAATGAACTTTTAGGGTATAAGAGAAGGCGGCTTTGGCCATTCTCGCTCTCCCTCGCTCTCTCTCGCCTTCGCATGCCCTCATCTCTGAGCCAAGAACCGAGCACTCCGCCCGAGACGGAGAGAAGAATCCACCACGAGCGACAAGAGCCTCGCCTTGTTCTTCGACTGTAGAAAATTATTGGAAAAAATTCTGAGGGGCAGAATTAATCTCCACTTGGAGAGGCAAGGATTAATCAAGGATAGTCAGCTTGGCTTTGTTAGGGGGAGATCATGTCTGACCAATTTGATTGAATTTTTCAAGGGGGTGACTAGGTGTGTGGATGAGGGTACTGCAGATGATGTAGTCTACATGGACTTCAGTAAAGCTTTTGACAAAGTCCCGCATGGGAGACAGGTCAAGAAGGTAAGAGCCCATGGGATCCAGGGCAATTTGGCACATTGGATCCAAAATTGGCTTCGTGGCAGGAGGCAGAGGGTGATGGTCGAAGGTTGTTTTTGTGACTGGAAGCCTGTGTCCAGTGGTGTACCGCAGGGATCGGTGCTGGGTCCCTTGCTGTTTGTAGTGTACATTAATGATTTAGATATGAATGTAGGAGGTATGATCAGTAAGTTTGCAGATGACACAAAATTGATGGAGTGGTAAATAGCGAGGAGGGAAGCCTCAGGCTACAGGACGATATAGTTGGGTTGGTCAGATGGGCAGAACAGTGGCAAATGGAATTTAACTCTGAAAAGTGTGAGGTGATGCATTTTGGGAGGACTAACAAGGCAAGGGAATACACAATGAATGGTAGAACTCTAGGAAGGACAGAGGATCAGAGGGAGCTTGGTGTGCATGTACATAGATCCTTGAAGGCAGCAGGACAGGTAGATAAGGTGGTTAAAAAGGCATATGGGATACTTGCCTTCATTAGCCGAGGCATAGAATATAAGAGCAGGGAGGTTATGATGGAGCTGTACAAAATGCTAGTTAGGCCACAGCTGGAATAGTGTGTGCAGTTCTGGTCGCCACACTATAGGAAGGATGTGATTGCATTGGAGAGGGTGCAGAGGAGATTCACCAGGATGTTACCTGGGCTGGAGCGCTTCAGCTATGAAGAGAGACTGGACAGGCTGGGGTTGTTTTCCTTGGAGCAGAGAAGGCTGAGGGGGGACCTGATTGAGGTGTACAAAATGATGAGGGGCATAGATAGGGTAGATAGAAAGGAACTTTTCCCCTTAGTAGAGGGGTCAATAACCAGGGGGCATAGTTTCAAGGTAAGGGGCAGGAGGTTTAGAGGGGATTTGAGGAAAAACTTTTTCACCCAGAGGGTGGTTGGAATCTGGAACTCACTGCCTGAAAGGGTGGTAGAGGCAGGAACCCTCACAACATTCAAGAAGCATTTCGATGAGCACTTGCAACGCCATAGCATACAAGGCTACGGACCAAGTGCTGGTAAAATGGGATTAGAATAGACGGGGCTCGATGGCCGGCGCGGACACGATGGGCCGAAGGGCCTCTTTCTGTGCTGTATGACTCTACGAACCTCGAAACTGGGACTTGTATGCTGCCTCGGCGATACGGAACCAGGAGACACGCTCTACACAGGGAAGCAGCGAGCAAGAAAAAGGACAATCGGGGGTGAGCATGGTCCAAGCCCGCGCATCCTTAAGACCACCGATACTGTGTGAGGGGGTGTTGTGTGTCCCAACCAACCCAGAGGGGCTTAGTGGGGAGGTTCTGTGTGGATTATATCGTGTATGTTCCGGGGTATGTGGGAAAAGTCAGTGTTATACTCTGTATAGCAACAGTGTGATTTTAGGCGTCTTAATACGAGACAGGGGCCTGTTCGACAGGCCAAGTTGTATTGTTGTACTGTATGTTTTATGCCACCAGGTATTTTATGTACTGGAGGCGGGTGTGTGTGTGTTAACCTTATTAAACACCGGACGGTTGAGTCCGAACAGCTTATCTGTGTCCCAATGCTGTTCACCGTAATTCCTGTCATCTAGATCAAAGTCGGAGGGGTGATTCGAACCACCAGGGCAAACCACCTACAAATTTGCGCACAGCAAGCTCCCACAGACTGCAATGTGATAATGACCAGATCATCTGTTTTTAGTGATGTTGGTTGAGGGATAAATATTGGCCCCAGGGCACCGGGGAGAACTCCCCCTGCTCTTCTTCCAATAGTGGCCATGGGATCTTTTATGTCCACCCGAGAGGGCAGATGGGGCCTTGGTTTAACGTCTCATCCGAAAGACAGCTCTCCGACAGTGCGGTGCTCCCTTAGTACCGGCCCTCCGACAGTGCGGCGCTCCCTTAGTACCGGCCCTCCGACAGTGCGGCGCTCCCTCAGTACTGCCCCTCCGACAGTGCGGCGCTCCCTCAGTACTGCCCCTCCGACAGTGCGGCGCTCCCTCAGTACTGCCCCTCCGACAGTGCGGCGCTCCCTCAGTACTGCCCCTCCGACAGTGCGGCGCTCCCTCAGTACTGCCCCTCCAACAGTGCGGCGTTCCCTCAGTGCTGCCCCTCCAACATTGCGGCACTCCCTCAGTACCGCCCCTCCGACAGTGCGGCGCTCCCTCAGTACTGCCCCTCCGACAGTGCGGCGCTCCCTCAGTACTGCCCCTCCGACAATGCGGCGCTCCCTCAGTACCGCCCCTCCGACAGTGCGGCGCTCCCTCAGCACTGCCCCTCCGACAGTGCGGCGCTCCCTCGGTTCTGCCCCTCCGACAGTGCGGCGCTCCCTCAGTACTGCCCCTCCGACAGTGCGGTGCTCCCTCGGTACTGACCCTCCGACAGTGCGGCGCTCCCTCAGTACTGCCCCTCCGACAGTGCGGCGCTCCCTCAGTACCGCCCCTCCGACAGTGCGGCGCTCCCTCAGTACAGCCCCTCCCTTGCTCAAGGTGCGGCTTTCAGTGATCTCTCGACATCAACAACACCTTGAATCTATACCGCGCCTGTAATGTACTGAAACGTCGCAGGGTGCTTCACAGGAGCGATCATCAAACAAAACTTGACACTGAACCACATAAGGAGATATTAGGGCAGGTGACCAAAAGCTGGGTCAAAGAGGTCGGTTTTAAGGAGCATCTTAAAGGAGGAGAGAGAGGCGGAGAAGTTTAGGGAGGGAATTCCAGAGCTCGGGGCACAGGCGGCTGAAGGCACGGCCGCCAATGGTGGAGCGATGGAAATTGGGGGATGCTCGAGAGGCCGGAATCGGAGGAGCGCAGAGATCTGGGAGGGTCTGGAGGAGGCTACAGAGAGAGGGAGGAGTGTACGGCTGGAGGAGGTTACAGAGATAGGGAGGAGGCCGAGGAGGCCATGGAGGGAATTGGAACAGGGGGATGAGAATTTTTTTAATCGAGGCGTTGCAGGACCGGGAGCCAATATAGGTCAGCAGAGGACAGGGGGTGATGGGTGAACGGGACTCAGAGCGAGTTAGGACACGGGGCAGTGAGCACAGGGGGTGATGGGTGAACGGGACTCAGCGCGAGTTAGGACACGGGGCAGTGAGCACAGGGGGTGATGGCTGAACGGGACTGGGCACGAGTTAGGACACGGGGCAGTGAGCACAGGGGGTGAGGGGTGAACGGGACTCGGTGTGAGTTAGGACACGGGGCAGTGAGCACAGGGGGTGATGGGTGAACAGGACTCGGTGCGAGTTAGGACACGGGGCAGTGAGCACAGGGGGTGATGGGTGAACGGGACTGGGTGTGAGTTAGGACACGGGGCAGTGAGCACCGGGGGTGATGGGTGAACGGGACTGGGTGTGAGTTAGGACACGGGGCAGTGAGCACAGGGGGTGATGGGTGAATGGGACTGGGTGTGAGTTAGGACACGGGGCAGTGAGCACAGGGGGTGATGGGTGAACGGGACTGGGTGTGAGTTAGGACACGGGGCAGTGAGCACAGGGGGTGATGGGTGAACGGGACTGGGTGCGAGTTAGGACACGGGGCAGTGAGCACAGGGGGTGATGGGTGAACGGGACTGGGTGTGAGTTAGGACACGGGGCAGTGAGCACAGGGGGTGATGGGTGAACGGGACTGGGTGTGAGTTAGGACACGGGGCAGTGAGCACAGGGGGTGATGGGTGAACGGGACTGGGTGTGAGTTAGGACACGGGGCAGTGAGCAACAGGGGGTGATGGGTGAACGGGACTGGGTGTGAGTTAGGACACGGGGCAGTGAGCACAGGGGGTGATGGGTGAACGGGACTGGGTGTGAGTTAGGACACGGGGGCAGTGAGCACAGGGGGTGATGGGTGAATCGGACTGGGTGTGAGTTAGGACACGGGGCAGTGAGCACAGGGGGTGATGGGTGAACGGGACTGGGTGTGAGTTAGGACACGGGGCAGTGAGCACAGGGGGTGATGGGTGAACTGGACTGGGTGTGAGTTAGGACACGGGGCAGTGAGCACAGGGGGTGATGGGGGAACTGGACTGGGTGTGAGTTAGGACACGGGGCAGTGAGCACAGGGGGTGATGGGTGAACGGGACTGGGTGTGAGTTAGGACACGGGGCAGTGAGCACGGGGTGATGGGTGAACGGGACTTGGTGCGAGTTAGGAAACGGGGCAGTGAGCACAGGGGGTGATGGGTGAACGGGACTGGGTGCGAGTCAGGACACGGGGCAGTGAGCACAGGGGGTGATGGGTGAACGGGACTGGGTGTGAGTTAGGACACGGGGCAGTGAGCACAGGGGGTGATGGGTGAACGGGACTGGGTGTGAGTTAGGACACGGGGCAGTGAGCACAGGAGGTGATGGGTGAATGTGACTCGGTGCGAGTTAGGACACGGGCAGTGAGCACAGGGGGTGATGGGTGAACGGGACTGGGTGTGAGTTAGGACACGGGGCAGCGAGCACAGGGGGTGATGGGTGAACGGGACTGGGTGCGAGTTAGGACACGGGGCAGTGAGCACAGGGGGTGATGGGTGAACGGGACTGGGTGCGAGTCAGGACACGGGGCAGTGAGCACAGGGGGTGATGGGTGAACGGGACTGGGTGTGAGTTAGGACACGGGGCAGTGAGCACAGGGGGTGATGGGTGAACGGGACTGGGTGTGAGTTAGGACACGGGGCAGTGAGCACAGGGGGTGATGGGTGAACGGGACTGGGTGTGAGTTAGGACACGGGGCAGTGAGCACAGGGGGTGATGGGTGAACGGGACTGGGTGCGAGTTAGGACACGGGCAGTGAGCACAGGGGGTGATGGATGAACGGGACTGGGTGTGAGTTAGGACACGGGGCAGTGAGCACAGGGGGTGATGGGTGAACGGGACTTGGTGTGAGTTAGGACACGGGGCAGCGAGCACAGGGGGTGATGGGTGAACGGGACTGGGTGCGAGTTAGGACATGGGGCAGTGAGCACAGGGGGTGATGGGTGAACGGGACTGGGTGCGAGTCAGGACACGGGGCAGTGAGCACAGGGGGTGATGGGTGAACGGGACTGGGTGTGAGTTAGGACACGGGGCAGTGAGCACAGGGGGTGATGGGTGAACGGGACTGGGTATGAGTTAGGACACGGGGCAGTGAGCACAGGAGGTGATGGGTGAATGAGACTCGGTGCGAGTTAGTACACGGGGCAGTGAGCACAGGGGGTGATGGGTGAACGGGACTGGGTGCGAGTTAGGACACGGGGCAGTGAGCACAGGGGGTGATGGGTGAACGGGACTGGGTGCGAGTTAGGACACGGGGCAGCGAGCACAGGGGGTGATGGGTGATCGGGACTGGGTGTGAGTTAGGACACGGGGCAGTGAGCACAGGGCGTGATGGGTGAACGGGACTGGGTGCGAGTTAGGACACGGGGCAGTAAGCACAGGGGGTGATGGGTGAACGGGACTGGGTGCGAGTTAGGACACGGGGCAGTGAGCACAGGGGGTGATGGGTGAACGGGACTGGGTGTGAGTTAGGACACGGGGCAGTGAGCACAGGGGGTGATGGGTGAACGGGACTGGGTGTGAGTTAGGACATGGGGCAGTGAGCACAGGGGGTGATGGGTGAACGGGACTGGGTGTGAGTTAGGACACGGGGCAGTGAGCACAGAGTGTGATGGGTGAACGGGACTGGGTGCGAGTTAGGACACGGGGCAGTGAGCACAGGGAGTGATGGGTGAACGGGACTGGGTGTGAGTTAGGACACGGGGCAGCGAGCACAGGGGGTGATGGGTGAACGGGACTGGGTGTGAGTTAGGACACTGGGGCAGTGAGCACAGGGGGTGATGGGTGAACGGGACTCGGTGCGAGTTAGGACACGGGGGCAGCAGAGGACAGGGGGTGATGGGTGAACGGGACTGGGTGTGAGTTAGGACACGGGGCAGTGAGCACAAAGGGTGATGGGTGAACGGGACTGGGTGTGAGTTGGGACACGGGGCAGTGAGCACAGGGGGTGAGGGGTGGACGGGACTGGGTGTGAGTTAGGACACGGGGCAGTGAGCACAGGGGGTGATGGGTGAACGGGACTGGGTGCGAGTCAGGACACGGGGCAGTGAGCACAGGGGGTGATGGGTGAACGGGACTGGGTGTGAGTTAGGACACGGGGCAGTGAGCACAGGGGGTGATGGGTGAACGGGACTGGGTATGAGTTAGGACACGGGGCAGTGAGCACAGGAGGTGATGGGTGAATGAGACTCGGTGTGAGTTAGGACACGGGGCAGTGAGCACAGGGGGTGATGGGTGAACGGGACTGGGTGCGAGTTAGGACACGGGGCAGTGAGCACAGGGGGTGATGGGTGAACGGGACTGGGTGCGAGTTAGGACACGGGGCAGCGAGCACAGGGGGTGATGGGTGAACGGGACTGGGTGTGAGTTAGGACACGGGGCAGTGAGCACAGGGCGTGATGGGTGAACGGGACTGGGTGCGAGTTAGGACACGGGGCAGTGAGCACAGGGGGTGATGGGTGAACGGGACTGGGTGCGAGTTAGGACACGGGGCAGTGAGCACAGGGGGTGATGGGTGAACGGGTCTGGGTGTGAGTTAGGACACGGGGCAGTGAGCACAGGGGGTGATGGGTGAACGGGACTGGGTGTGAGTTAGGACATGGGGCAGTGAGCACAGGGGGTGATGGGTGAACGGGACTGGGTGTGAGTTAGGACACGGGGCAGTGAGCACAGAGGGTGATGGGTGAACGGGACTGGGTGCGAGTTAGGACACGGGGCAGTGAGCACAGGGAGTGATGGGTGAACGGGACTGGGTGTGAGTTAGGACACGGGGCAGCGAGCACAGGGGGTGATGGGTGAACGGGACTCGGTGCGAGTTAGGACATGGGGCAGTGAGCACAGGGGGTGATGGGTGAACGGGACTGGGTGCGAGTCAGGACACGGGGCAGTGAGCACAGGGGGTGATGGGTGAACGGGACTGGGTGTGAGTTAGGACACGGGGCAGTGAGCACAGGGGGTGATGGGTGAACGGGACTGGGTATGAGTTAGGACACGGGGCAGTGAGCACAGGAGGTGATGGGTGAATGAGACTCGGTGCGAGTTAGTACACGGGGCAGTGAGCACAGGGGGTGATGGGTGAACGGGACTGGGTGCGAGTTAGGACACGGGGCAGTGAGCACAGGGGGTGATGGGTGAACGGGACTGGGTGTGAGTTAGGACACGGGGCAGCGAGCACAGGGGGTGATGGGTGATCGGGACTGGGTGTGAGTTAGGACACGGGGCAGTGAGCACAGGGCGTGATGGGTGAACGGGACTGGGTGCGAGTTAGGACACGGGGCAGTGAGCACAGGGGGTGATGGGTGAACGGGACTCGGTGCGAGTTAGGACACGGGGGCAGCAGAGGACAGGGGGTGATGGGTGAACGGGACTGGGTGTGAGTTAGGACACGGGGCAGTGAGCACAAAGGGTGATGGGTGAACGGGACTGGGTGTGAGTTGGGACACGGGGCAGTGAGCACAGGGGGTGAGGGGTGGACGGGACTGGGTGTGAGTTAGGACACGGGGCAGTGAGCACAGGGGGTGATGGGTGAACGGGACTGGGTGTGAGTTAG
>NW_028225185.1:8600287-8650287 GCF_052327205.1 Somniosus microcephalus | reverse complement strand
GAGCGCGAGAGCGAGAGAGAGAGCGAGAGAGAGCGTGAGAGAGAGCACGAGAGGGAGCGCGAGAGAGAGCGCGAGAGAGAGCGCGAGACAGAGAGCGCGGGACAGAGCGCGCGAGACAGAGAGCGCGTGAGAGAGAGCGCGAGAGCAAGAGAGAGCGCGAGAGAGAGAGAGCGCGAGAGAGAGAGCACGAGAGAGAGAGCGTGAGACAGAGAGAGCGTGAGACAGAGAGAGAGCGTGAGAGAGAGAGCGCGAGAGAGAGAGATGAAGGGACCGAGTGTACTGTAGCCAAATTTGCTGATGATACAAAGATAGGTGGGAAAGCAAGTTGTGAGTGTAGTGTATGTGCTTTAAGTCAGAACTACTTTTTACAGCCCCTGTATACTGTAGTACCGGCAGTGACCACACCAGTATATAAGCTGTGCGCATGCCTCTGTACCCCAGTCTAGAGATGACCCTCCTCCAGTAAAGACCTGTTATTTGTTTATGTACATTGATTTCGCTGGTCCATTCATGGACTCAATGTTCTTAATAGCAGTGGATGCTCATTCAAAGTGGCCTGAGGTGATAAAGATGTCTTCAACCACTACAGAGAAAACGATTGCAGTCCTATGGACCATATTTGCCAGAAACAGTTTGCCAGAGCAGATCTGCTCTGATAATGGACCACAGTTTGTGTCCGACGAGTTCCAAAAATTCATGAAAAGGAATGGGGTAAGGCATTACACATCCGCCCCGTATCATCCAGCCACCAATGGATTGGCTGAGAGGTTCGTACAAACCTTTAAGAAGGCGATAAAGGCTATGTGCGACGAGGAAATTCCACTACAGCATAAGATGGACAATTTCTTATTAGCCTACCGAAACGCGACACATGCAGTTACCAACCAGACCCCGGCCATGATGTTCTTTAACCGAAGGTTGAGATCTCGTCTGGACTTGCTCAGACCAAATGTGTGAAGAAATGTTGAGGACAAACAATTCCAGCACATCAACGAGAAGCCGATAAGTAGCTTCAATGTAGGGCAACCAGTCTTGGCCCGTGACTATCGAACAGAGAAGTGGCAACCCGGAACGATATGTACAAGGCAGGGGCCATTAATGTACACAGTGGATGTCGGGGAGAACATTGTGAGACGCCACGTCGATCAGATCTTAGCGTCACAGGAAGGCGTCAACCCCATGTCTCGAGTACCTGGGGATGAACCCGACATACCGGTAGCATCTACTTCAGACCCAGCAGCAGTGGAACCCGATGAACTAACTGATGAAAAGGGGTCAGAATCGCCTCTGCACCAAGAGCAAGAACCTCTGGAAAGGCGCTATCCCGAAAGGGTCAGGAAGCCGCCCCAAAGACTGAATCTATAAATGGACTTTTGTTATTGAATGTACATGTAAAAATGTAATTGTTATTTGAATATTAAGGGGGTATTATTAATCTAAAAAGGGAGGAATTGTAGTGTATGTGCTTTAAGTCAGAACTACTTTTTACAGCCCCTGTCTACTGTAGTACCGGCAGTGACCACACCGGTATATAAGCTGTGCGCATGCCTCTGTACCCCAGTCTAGAGATGACCCTCCTCCAGTAAAGACCTGTTATTTGTTTATGTACAGCAGCCGTGTAATTATTTATCCACTGAACCACGGATCTAACAGCGAGGAGGACGCAGAGAGTCTGCCAAGGGGTATAGAGAGGTTAAGTGAGTGGGCAAAAATTTGGCAGATGGAGGTTAATGTGGGAAAATGTGAGGTTATCCACATTGGAAGGAAGAATGAAAAATCAAATTATTATTTAAATGGGGAGAGATTACAAAATCCTGCGGTACAAAATAGGAAGTTCAGGTCCTGGAGGACTGAGTCCATAAGGCACTGGAAAGCCTGGGCTGCATTCTTGAGGCCGAAGGGCATCCTCAGGAACTCGAACAGGCCGAATGGGGTGATGACGGCCGTTTTGGGGATGTCCGCGGGGTGTACGGGGACTTGGTGGTAACCGCGCACCAGGTCGACTTTGGAAAAGACGGTTCGTCCGGCCAGTCGGGCCGAGAAGTCCTGGATGTGAGGCACCGGGTATCGGTCGGGGGTGGTGGCGTCGTTAAGGCGGCGGTAGTCCCCACAAGGGCGCCAGCCTCCGCCGGGCTTAGGGGCGATGTGGAGGGGCGAGGCCCAGGGGCTGCTGGAGCGGCGGATGATGCCGAGTTGTTCCATGGTGGCGAACTCGGCCCGCGCGATTTCCAGCTTGGCCGGGTTGAGCCTGCGGGCGTGGGCAGAAACTGGAGGGCCGGTGGTGGGGATATAGTGCTCCACCCCGTGTTTGGCGGCTTTGGCCGAAAAGGTCGGGTTGGTGAGGGCGGGAAACTCGGCTAGGAGTGCCGAGTAGTCGTCCACGGCCCTGGCGAGGCAGTAGGTCGTCAAGCCGGCCGAACGGTCCGGGGTAAAGGTGCCGGGGATGGTGGCCATAGTGTTGGCGTCGACGAGGCGGTGCCTCGGAATGTCGACAAGGAGGCCGTGGGCACGTAGGAAGTCGGCGCCGATGAGTGGGCAGAGGACCTCGGCGGTGAGGAACTCCCAGCGGTAGCGGCGGCCCGCGAGGTCGAGCGTGACCATGCGGGTGCCATATGTGCGGATGTCCAAGCCATTGGCGGCGGCCAGCGTGATACCTCGTGTGCCGCGTTGGATTTCGAGGGTGGAGGCGGGGGTGATGCTGTGCTGGGCCCCTGTGTCGCACAGAAATCGGCGGTTGGTTCTGTCGTCAGTGACGTATAGTAGAGGCCCCTTTTGCCCCACGGCCATCGCGGGGGCCGGTGCGGGGGGGGAATTGAAGGTACACGGTGGCGTGCAGCGTTGGGCCTTAGTGCCAAAGCGGGTGTGGTAGTAACAGTGGCCCGGGGTGGTAGGGCGGGCGGGCCTGGTGGGCCGGGGAGACCGCGTGGTCGTTGCCGCGAGGTCGGGCGTGACGTCGCGCGCGGACTGTGCAGAGAGCAGCCGGTCGGCCTTTTCTGCTATGTCATTCAGGTCCGTGGAGCCGGACTCCACAATGAGCGGGCGGATGCTGGCGGGAAGCTGCCGAATGAAAAGCGTGCGAAAGAGGGCGCCGGGGGGCTTGTCGTCCGCGAGGGACAGCATGTGGGAAAGCAGGTCTGATGGTGAAGCGTCACCGAGACCGGGGAGGTCAAGGAGTTGGCAGTGGCGCTGGTAAGAGGACGTTTGAAATTTTTTAAGGAGCGCAGCCTTCAGATGTTCGTACTTGCCAGTCTGTGGTGGGTCCTGCAGCGCTGCCCAAACTTTGGGGACGGTCGCGTACTTGAGCGAGGAGATGAGGTAGTCGTACTTCGTGGTGTCGCCTGTGATGCCTTTCAGCCGGAATCTGGACTCGGCTTGAACGAACCAGGCTTCGGCCAAGTTTTCCCAAAAGTCTGGTAATTTAACCGTGACTGCGTTTGTATCCGCCATGCTAGCTTAGGATTCGTCCTGAGCGTCGGGGTCACCAGTTTTGAGATACCGCGGCAAACGTGGGAGTCGAGACCAGAGCTAGTAAATCAGAACAGCTTTTTATTTCAGCCTCACGGCAAAACAGGAACTGGAAGAGCCCGCGCCTGACTTAAATACTCCCCAGACAGGAAGTGCTCCCGGCAGCCTGTCCCTGTGGGAAACTGTAAAGTCTGTGGGTTGTGCAGTTAATTACGACACAGACTTCAGGAGTAACATACAACAGGACTTTACTATTCGAAGGTCAGGGCGAATCTGCCCTATAAATCATGCCACAGCACTTATATACCGGTGTGGTCACCGTCGGTATTACCGTATACAGAAGCCAAACAAGTAGTGCCACCCCTAAAATAGTTCTCTTAAAGGTGAACGGTTACATACAATAGTCTCTTAAAGGTAGACGGTTACATACACTACAATCCTCCCTTTTTAGCTTACAACATACGTATTCCCCATTAAACATAACATATATTCAACTTCATGTAGAACAATTTACAGATATAGTCTCTGCGGAAAACAGTTCACAGGTTCAGTCTCTGTGGGAACAGTTCATAGATTCAGTCTCTGGTCTTGACTCGGTCCGAACAACATCTCTGTGGTGTAGCCGGTTCACATTGCTAGCGTGACTCATCCAATAGTCTTTCCCTTGACGTAACAGCTTGAACTTCCGTCCTGCTGAACCAGCAGTGCTGACTTTTACAAACAGCTGGACTGCCTTAGTAATTTTTCCCTACTTTCCCATTAGAAGTGATAATGATTTAGATGGTTATCATCTTCGGCTTCGTCTTTTCCTTTTTTGCTTCTTGGAGACTCTCGGGGCTCCCTTCTCAGCTGCCAGCTGTAGTGCCACCATCTCCCTATGTTCCTTAGACTTTAAGTGCTTCATCCTGATTTCTGCACTTTGGGAGTTTTCATCACAAGCTGGGCAGACCAAGTCCTCGTAATATTCCGTGTCACTCAACAGGTCATGGTAATATTCGGTGTCATCCTGAGCTAGTCTAGCGAGAGGGCCTGCTACTTCTTCCTTACCCAACTGGACGTTAGCCGACTGTTGTTCCCTCCCTAGACATCTTTCCTGAAGGGACTTCTTCATGCGTTCATAGTCATCCCGCTCTTCCTGGGTTTCCTGCAAATCCTTCACTAAGGACCTCATTTGTGATTTCAACACTTCCCCTTCCATCGGGGATTGATTGATCGGGCTATTCAATCCTTCTACTGGAGCAGCTGTTTCAACATTCTGTTGTTCACATAGACGTGATTCAGCGTACTTTTGGCATCCCAGTAAAATCTGTGTTGCAACCTCAGCTATTTCCATAACTTTTGAGAGCTCCGAACTCCTTCCCTTTGAAGATTGAAGCTCGTGTTCAGATTGTTCCCATTGCAGAGTCTTGTCCCTCAGCATATGAAGGAGTTGGCTGACCGTTAACTCTTCCACGGGAACACTGTGGATCAGTGTCTTCTCCATTTCATCCACCTTTTCCTCCGATGCTTTCACCTTCTTTTCCTCTTGTACTTTGGCTTTCAGCGCTCGGAGAAGTTGCGCCTTGATGCTCTCTAGCTCATGTTCAGGGGCCATTCTTACAGTCTCTGTGTTTCTTACAGTTTCCTTTTCTTCCACTGAAAGGATTCCCAGTTGAATCTGTTCTTCAAGTTGTTGAACCTCGGTCATTGCCGCCTCATATTTGTCTTGGGTTCCCTTCAATATTTTTATGAGTTCTTGAACATCTTGTCTTTCATGTTCTGCCATGTCTTTCACCTCTAATTTCTCATCTATGGATGGAACTTCTACTGATGAGTCTGTCTTGGCCTTGAGCTCATCAAGAATTTCCTGCAGCCTTTGGACTTCTTGCTCATGTTCAACCTTTAGTTGTTCATATGCTTCTACTGAAACTAGCTTTTCGGAGGTTGCCGAGTTAACCCCCTCCAGAATTGTAGCCTGGGCCTGTTCATACTGTTCTTTCAACTTCTCACACTCTGCTTGTAAGGAGTCGTAGAGAAGAACTGGAATAAAATCCTGGCTTCCTGAAGATTCCTCTTCATTTGCTTCTTTCGCAATTTTCTGTTGGAGTTCAGCCAAGGCTGCTATGCTATCTGCCTCTCGAAGTCTCACTGCCATCAAATCTTCTTTATTCTTGCAGTCTATCTCAGCCATTTTCCCTTTACTTTCATTTAACTGAGTGAGTAGTCCCTTATTCTGGGCTGAGAGATATTGCACCTTCTCCTGTAGACCATTGCACTCCTTCTCTGCTCGACATAGCTGGTTACTGCTGATTTGGTTCTGTGTTTCAAGTTCCAACATCCTTTGCTTAGCTTCTTTCAGTTTCGCCCCTATAAGCTCCTCTTGCAACATGGCCACATTATTCTCATCAGGTAAAGAAGCGTTTCTCTTTTCTATGTCCAAGATTTTTTTCTGCATCTCTTTAAGTGCACATTGTGATTCAGCTTCTCTTAACCTAGCCTGCACTAGCTCCATCTCCAATTGCAGGACAAAATCCTCAGTGTAGCGTGGTTTGCCTTTATGCTGTATCTCTAGATCATGCAAATATTCTAACTCCTGAACATCATAAGGGAGATGTGATCGGTAATTGGTCACGATGGCTCTATGGTCGCTCTCTGCTTGAGCCAGCAGGTTCTGTTGTCTTTCCAGACTCTCCCATTCGGTGTCATGGAACTTTTTCATTGTTTTCATCTCTTGTACGAGACGGTAACTCAATTGTTCTAATTGTTGTCGTACTTTGAGATAACGTTGAGTTCGAGCCTGGTGTTCCTCCGTAATGCATATGTCTGTAACTTGAACAGACTCAGAATTCTCTGTCTTTATACACGCCATCGTTTTTCCAACCTTAGTCAGTGAGTTCATGTTAACCTTGTTTTTCATACTTGGGCTGGACTTATCGTCTTCCGGCTCAGAGTCTGAGCTGCTGGTCTGCACCGAGTCCTCACTCGTCATTGCTTGTAGGTAGTGCCATTCCATGTCTATTTTCTTGATCCACTCCCGTCCTAGAAGTGGTGGTCCTCCCTCAGGTAGTACGTATAAGTTCATTCTTGGGTGTTCTTTACCCCTATCTCTCACCTTGACTCTTATCTTTCCCATGGGGTATACTTTATGCCCCGTGTATGTCTGCAATACGAACTTGGTATCTCTTAAGGGTATATGTGAGAATAGCCTGTGGTAATCCCTTCGATTTATGACTGATACAGCTGATCCAGTGTCCAACTCCATTTTCACTTGGACTCCAGCTATTTTTAGCATGACCCAGATAGTTTGTAGGTCAGCTTCCTTACTCACATGGTGGATACTCAGACTACCCAGCTCCTGGCCGTTTGGGTCTGAGTCTGAATTCTGTTCGTCTGAACTCTTCTCAGCCACCTTGTGTACCTTGTTGTACTTTTCCTGTGATGGCTTCCTTTGGTTGTTGGTCTTCTTCCCTGACCGGCATACCTTAGCGATGTGACCCAGTTTGCCACATTTCCTACATCCCTGGTTCTTAAACCAGCATTGGTTCTGATCGTGTGTTGTCTTCCCACAGCGATAGCATTTTGTTATACTCGAGGTAATTTGGTCCACACCGAGTGCCGCTGCCATTAGCTGCATTTCCGCAGTTCCTTTCGCTGCGGCTTCGTGCGATGCTGCTATAAGGACAGCCCTGTCAAGTGTAAGGTCGTTCTCTTCGAGTAGTCGCTTTTGCGTCCCTTCCTTGGACAGTCCGCATACGAACTTGTCTCGCAATGCCTCTGTCAGATTCCCTTCAAACTGGCAGTATTTCGCTAGTCTACGCAGTTCGACCAAGTATTCCGCGTTGCTTTCGTCTTTCCGTTGCGTTCTCGCATAGAATTTGAATCGTTCAGCCAACATCAACGGTGTGGGGTTCAAGTGATCCTTCAGAACAGCCACTATCTCATCGAAAGTCTGATCCGCCGGTTTAGCTGGTGATAGTAGATGCTTCAAGAGCCCGTATGTCTTTGCGCCCATCGAGTTTAGCAAGGTTATAGCTTTGTCGTCTTCTTCTATTTTGTTGGCCTCACAATAGATCTCAATGCGTTCCACGTATGTGGCCCAGTCTTCTATCTCCGAATTAAAATCGTTGATGTTACCACGCTTAGGCATCTTCCTCTCTTTGGGAACAACACAAGTATTTCTTTAAATTATTATTTCTTTTTTTTTTCTCTAAGATGGCGGTTTTCCCGCGAAAATGGCGGTTTCCCGCTCTTATCATCTCTCCCCGCCCACTTCAATGGCGGTTTCCCGCTTCTGTCTTCTTCCCCGCCTAATGGCGGCTTCCCGCGTTTCTTCCCTGGCGGGAGGGGTACACTTTCCCCCACGGGCGACGGCCGCTGGCTTTCAGGTTCACAGCCTGCGCGTCGGCTTCAAGGCTTTCCCTTTTTTTTTTTATTTATTGGCAGGGCGACCGGCTCTGGGTACCCCGTTGACGGCGAACAGGTTCAGCCGCTGGGCTGGCTCTCGCACAGTTCCCCTTGCTCGGCTCTGTCTCTCTCCCGCTCGCTCGGCTCTACCGGCGCTGGGTACACCCCGTTGACGGAGGACAGTTCAGCCGCTGGACTGGCTCTCGCACAGTTCCCCTTGCTCGGCTCTGCCTCTCTCCCGCTCGCTCGGCTCTACTGGTGCTGGTTACACCCCGTTGACGGAGGACAGTTCAGCCGCTGGACTGGCTCTCGCGCAGTCTCTCTTGGTCGGCTCTGCCTCTCCCGCTCGCTCGGACCCCAATCGCGCCTCCCAGCCCTCTCGCAGTCCGGTGCTTCTCTCCCCGGCTGCGGCTGAGTTTCTCTCTTCCCGCGCCTACGCTCCCGGTCGCAGCGCTTCGTGGCTTCGGTCACCGCCCGGCTTTTCCCGCGGATCGCGGTCTCTCACGACGCCGTTGGACCTGACTTTTTTTTTTTTTCCAGCTCCTTTTCCCCCTCGACCGTGGTCGAGTGCCCAGCCCTTATTCTCCGGCTATTCTTTTCACTTTCCCTTACTCACAGTCACCGTGGCAGAAGGGACAGTCAGTGCCTGTTGCTGATGGAAGTTTTTGTCGCTAAAGTCTTCCTCCTTTCTATTGCTGCAGCCTTGAGTTTTCTCCCAGCCGAATGACGAGGGCGGTTGCCTCTTTTCGACGCTCTTTCGTTGCTTTGAAATTATTGTTGTCGCAGGGTACGATCGGACTCGTCGCCACTGTAAAGTCTGTGGGTTGTGCAGTTAATTACGACACAGACTTCAGGAGTAACATACAACAGGACTTTACTATTCGAAGGTCAGGGCGAATCTGCCCTATAAATCATGCCACAGCACTTATATACCGGTGTGGTCACCGTCGGTATTACCGTATACAGAAGCCAAACAAGTAGTGCCACCCCTAAAATAGTTCTCTTAAAGGTGAACGGTTACATACAATAGTCTCTTAAAGGTAGACGGTTACATACACTACAGGAAACAAGTTGCTGGAGGAAAGGGCCCCCGGTTGGGGGCGTCTGCTTAAACTGTCCGTACCGCCGTGAGCGGATTGTGTCCAGTGGTGGCGTGTCGCCACACTGTTTTAAAAGAAGCCCAGAAAAGGGGGGCATACAAAATGGCCGCCGTATCATGTGACCAGCTTATTGGGACACTTTAAAATGGTTCCTGCACAACCTCAGACAACTATGTGGATTGAACCCACAGCAAGTTCTGGAAGCTGTTTTCTGAGAGGAAAAAAAAAAGCCAGACCCACAGGCATGCATACGGATTAGATGCTTGGAGACAGAGGCTGTAGTGTCCGTGTGTAGATAAAGACACTGAAGACAGGAGTTGGTTCATAGGTATTTACTAAGCAAGTCTGGGGGGGGTTTCTAAAGGATATACACAATACACAGGCTTATATAGCCCAAGTGGCAATTACCGGCATTACGCAGACCTGGGGCTCTTAAAGGCACATACACCATAATTGCTCTTAAAGGCACATACACCACAATTCCTCCCCTTCTAGCTAACTAGTACATCATATTTTAAGTAATTATTGATTACATGTTATATGCAAAATAATATACATTGCTGTATTAATTAATTATAAGTTAGTCTCTCAGGAGGCTTCCTGACTCGGTCCGGATAACGCCTCGGGGGTGTAGTAGTTTCTGGTGGTGTAGTAGGTTCTTCTGGCAAGGCTGATTCGGCTTGAAGGCCAGTGTCGGGTTCATCGGGCTCCAGTATCACCGGGTCGGAGGTAGATATGGGTATCTCTACTTCATCGTTAGATGTATAGAGTGGTGGTGTAGGTTGTCCCTTTTCGGATGACTTGATGATTTGGTCAGCATGGCGCCTTATTATGCTGTCTCCGATGTCCACGGTATACATCAGTGGTCCTAATCGTGTGCAGATAGTTCCAGGCTGCCATTTCTCGGTACGGTAGTCCCGGGCCAAAACCGGTTGGCCTATCTGGAAGGCCCTAGTTGGCCTTTCATTCATGCCCTGAAACTGCCGGTTCTCCACGTCCCTTCGGATGTTGGGCTTGACCAAATCCAGCCGGCATCTTAGGTTTCTATTGTAGAACATCATGGCGGGAGTTTGGTTAGTAACCATATGCGTTGCATTCCTATATGCAAATAAGAAGTTATCCACCTTGTGCTGAAGTTTTATGTCTTCATTACCCATGGCCTTGATGGCCTTCTTGAAGGTCTGGACAAACCTTTCAGCCAGTCCATTGGTGGCGGGATGGTATGGGGGGGACGTGTAGTGCTTTACCCCATTGTTCTTTAAGAACTTTCTGAATTCTTCGGACACAAATTGCGGTCCATAATCAGAAAATATCTGTTCCGGCAGCCCATTCCTGGCAAATATGGTCCTTAATACTGTGATGGTTTTTTCCGTGGTGGTGGAGGACATCTTTATTACCTCCAGCCACTTGGAGTGTGCATCAACTGCGATTAAGAACATTGAGTCCATAAATGGACCAGCAAAGTCGATGTGCACCCTTTGCCAGGGAGATGAGGGCCACTCCCATGGATGTAGAGGGGCCTGTGGCGGAGCATTTTGGACCTTCTGGCATCCTAGGCAGCTCTTGGTCATGTCTTCGATGTCTCCATCGATACCTGGCCACCATACAAATGCCCTAGCTAGGTTCTTCATTTTCACTCCACCCAGATGCCCCTCGTGAAGCTCCTTTAGCACTTTATCCTGGAGTTTGGGTGGAATCACCACTCTGGATCCACACATCAAGGTTCCTCGGCACACTGACAGCTGTTCTCTTCTTTGCGAGAATGCTGGCAACAGTGGTTCGCCATGTGCTGGCCATCCCTTCACTGTTAAATCGTAGACCCGTGAGAGAGTAGGGTCATTTCTTGTCTCCCTTTCAATGGCAGAATTTGTCACCGGTAGACATTCCACTATGGTAGAGTGGAATATCTCTACTGGGTCTACTGTAGGTGCCTCTTCTATCGTTGGCAATGGTAGGCGTGATAAACCGTCAGCATTCCCATGCTGTTTTGACCCTTTGTATTCAATGTTGTATTGGTGTGCCCCTAGAAAAAGGGACCACCTCTGTAGTCTTTGTGCCGTCATAATGGGGACACCTTTTTTAGGGTTGAATATGGAGATGAGGGGTTGATGGTCAGTCAGCAAGGTAAATTTTTGTCCATGTAGGTAATGGTTGAATTTCTTCACTCCTCATACCAGGCTGAGTGCTTCCCTGTCTATCTGGGCATAGTTACGCTCAGCTGAGTTCAATGAGCGTGACGCAAAAGCTATCGGCCGTTCCGAGCCATCAGGGAATCTATGGGACAATACCGCTCCTATGCCGTAAGGGGATGCATCGCACGCCAGTCTGATTGGTAGTGATGGGTTGTAATGAGCCAAAATTTTCTCGGATGTGATTAAGTCTTTACATTTATGGAAGGCACGTTTACAGTCTTCGTTCCATTTCCAAATCACTCCTGTCTGTAGAAGATCATTAAGAGGGTGTAGAATAGTTGATAAGTTCGGTAAACATTTATGATAGTAATTTATTAATCCCAGGAATGACCTTAATTGTGAAACATTTTCAGGTGCTGGGGCTTTTATAACTGCTTCAATTTTTTCAGGTGACTTATGCAACCCTTCCTTATTAATTATGTGGCCACAATATGATATCTGATTTTGGAAAAATTCGCACTTGGGGCGATTTGCTCGTAGGCCCCGTTCTTTCAGCCTAGTGAGCACCTGCTCCAAATTGGCGAGGTGCTCGTTGTCGTTTTCTCCTGTTATAAGGATGTCGTCTAGGTAGCATTGAGTCCCCGGAATCCCTTGCAGGACTTGCTCCATAGCTCTTTGCCAGATAGCTGGAGCTGATGCTATTCCAAAAACCAGTCGATTGTACTGGTACAGGCCTTTGTGTGTGTTTATTGTGAGATACTTTTTAGAGGTCTCCTCAACCTCCATCTGTAGATATGCCTATGCCAAGTCAATTTTTGTGAAACGTTTCCCTCCGGATAGTGAGGCGAAAATATCTTCTATCCTCGGAAGAGGATACTGTACCGTGTGAAGGACCGGGTTTACAGTCACCTTAAAGTCCCCACAGATGCGAATTTTTTTCTGTTCCTCAGAGTTATTTTTCAATGTTTTTTTCATGACTGGAACGATGGGTGTTGCCCATTCGCTCCAATCTATTTTGGATAATATGCCTGCCTTTTCCAAATTCTTCAGCTCTGCCTCGGCTGCCGGACGAATTGCGTATGGCACCGGTCTTGCCTTAAAAAATTTTGGAATTGCTGTATCTTCCACTTTTATTGAGGCGGTGATGCCTTTCAAGGTTCCTAGTTTCTCTTGAAACACTTCTTTGGCGTTGGCCAAGATGTCTTTTAATCGTTCAGGTATGATGTCATCATTGTTTTTTTCCTTACTGGTCACCGTCAGTGCCTGAATGGAGTGCCAGTCTAAACGTATCTTCCTTATCCATTCACGTCCCAACAACGGTGGACCACCATCTTGTAGAATGTATAAATACAACTTTTGTATTTCTTTGCCGTTGTATACCACAGGCACCCTTATTTTTCCTTTGGGGTAGACTTTCTGCCCCGTATATGTTTTTAAGATAATGGATGTGTCTTTTAGAGGTATATGCGAAAATAGCCTCTCGTAATCTCGTCGATTTATTACGGTTAGAGCTGATCCTGTATCTAGCTCCATTTTAACTGGGGACCCTGCTATTGTGAGGGTAACCCAAATGGTTTGGTAATCCTCTTTGGCAAGTACATTATGTAATTTGAGACAGCTTAGTCTCTTGTTTCCGGAGTCGCTATCGCTATTCTGGTCTTCGGAGCTACTGTCCGCCATCATTTGTACCTTCCTGTACTTTTCTTTATTGATTTTTTGTTTTCTGTCAGTGGATTTATTTTGTCCAGATTGGCATACCCGTGCAATGTGTCCAATCTTACCACATTGCCTGCATGCTTTGCCCTTGAATCAGCAGTCCCTCTGGTTATGGGTGGATCTGCCGCAGCGATAACATCTTCCGAACTCCTGTGTCATTTTATGGGTGCCGAAGTCCTGTGTCTCTTGTTGTATCTCTGCAGCTCCTTTTGCTGCTGCTTCGTATGATACAGCCATACTGAAAGCTTTGTCCAATGTTAAATCTTTTTCAGAAAGCAGTCTTTTTTGTGTTCCTTCACTTAAGAGACCGCAAACAAATTTGTCTCGAAGATAATCCAATAGTCCTGCTCCGAATTGGCAGTACTTTGATAGCTTTCTTAATTCGGTTAGGTAATCAGCGTTACTTTCATTCTTGTGTTGATTTCTCTTGAAGAACTTGAATCGTTCCGCTATCAGCAGCGGTGTTGGGTTTAAATGCTCCTGCAGGGTATCAACAATTTCTTTAAAAGTCTTGTCCTTTGGTTTGGCTGGAGGAATCGATGTCCTTGAGGTGCTGCCGAATTGCAGGTAAGTCCGTTTCCACTTCGTCGCCACTGTAGTGTCCGTGTGTAGATAAAGACACTGAAGACAGGAGTTGGTTCATAGGTATTTACGAAGCAAGTCTGGGGGGGGTTTCTAAAGGATATACACAATACACAGGCTTATATAGCCCAAGTGGCAATTACCGGCATTACGCACACCTGGGGCTCTTAAAGGCACATACACCATAATTGCTCTTAAAGGCACATACACCACAGAGGCCATCTAAATGTTGACCCAGACGAAAGAGACAATAACATATTCATGAGGACAACACCAAGGGCTCGGTAACAGGATCAGCACGAAATTAACAACAATGAAAGCCATTTCAAACCAGAGATGGGCCTGTTACCAGCCGCTTAAAATGATTTTAAATATAATAACTGCCCCGCTGTGCTCAAAGCCCACCAAAAGTTAAAACAAAGACTCACCTGATTTTGGGCGGGAAGTGAAGCCTCAGGAAGAAAGGTATAACTGAAGAGACTTTTCAGCAGTTGGGACAAGCAGAAGCACCGGGTTGGAAGCGACACTCGAGGCAAGCTGAACAAGCAGCTTGGAGGACACGGCAGTGGGACACGACTCGACAGGGGCAACGACCCCAGGGACAGCTTGGACGAGTTGAGACACAGGACCAGGACGCAGCACCCCGGAACGCAGCTTGAGGAGGAAGACACAGCTTGGGAGAAGACGTTGGAGGAAGCTTGAATCAACAAGCTCGGACAGTCACAAAGAGAGCGGAGAAAAAGGACAGTTTAAAATCGGACAGTCGTTGCAGCCCCAGCAGCCTCGTTTTCAAAACCTTGCACTTCCTAGTGGGATTGGTGAGCATGTTTCTGGCCCTTCACAATCAGATCTAGTTAGGTTTAATAAGGGGGTGGATTTAAGGGTACAATTAACATGAGTTGTTGTCCCTCGATGTTCCGTGTGTTTCTTTATTTCATGATGATCTTTGTAGAGTATAAGATGCCTATATTTGCCTTAGTTAGTATAATGTCGTTATGATTTGTTTGTATTTGTTTTTCCCTCCCATGTACCGCACTCTTGTCCTTGTTGCATTTGATTTGATATTTTTCCGTTTGCAATAAAATTTCATTTTTATTCATCAAACTTGGTCTACAAGAGTCTTCTCTGCATTGCAGTTCCTGCGCCTAAGTCCAGATTATAGAATCTAAGGGGTGAGTGGGTCGAACCACTCAAAGTTTTACTGTGCAAGAGAGAGAGGCCTCTAGAGAGAGAAACCTCAGGGAAACCTCTCGAGGAAAACCCCTTACAGCGATCTTATTGAAACGTATAAGATACTGAGGGGGCTTGACAGGATAGATGCAGAGAGGATGTTTCCCCCTCGTGGGGGAATCTAGAACTAGGGGGCATAGTTTCAGAATAAGGGGGCACCCTTTTAAATCAGAAATGAGGAGGAATTCCTTCTCTCAGAGGGTCGTGAATCTTTGGAATTCCCTGCCCCAGAGAGCTGTGGAGGCTGGGTCAGTGAATATATTCAAGGAGGAGATAGACAGACATTTGAACGACAGGGGAGTCGAGGGTTATGGGGAGAGAGCGGGAAAGTGGAGTTCAGGCCAAGATCGGATCAGCCGTGATCTTATTGAACGGCGGAGCAGGCTCGAGGGGCCGAATGGCCGACTCCTGCTCCTACTGTCTGATGTTCTTATGTTCTTAAGTAAAAAGTGACCTCCCTATTCTTCCTACCAAACTGTAATCCCTCACATTTATCTCTGTTGAATTTCATTTGCCAATTATATGCCCATTCTGCAAGTTTATTAATGTCCTGTAATTTGTTGCCGTCCTCCTCAGTATTGACTATCCCCCCTAATTTGGTGTCATCTGCAAATTTAGAAATTGTGTTTCTGATTCCAAAGTCTAAATCGTTAATGTAAATTGTGAACAACAGTGGTCCCAGCAATGATCCTTGTGGAACATATCTAAGTGTTTGAGAGAGAATGAGTGCATCAGGTATATTTGATGGGACAGTGTAGAGGGAGCTTTACTCTGTATCTAACCCGTGCTGTACCTGCCCTGGGAGTGTTTGATGGGACAGTGTAGAGGGAGCTTTACTCTGTATCTAACCCGTGCTGTACCTGCCCTGGGAGTGTTTGATGGGACAGTGTAGAGGGAGCTTTACTCTGTATCTAACCCGTGCTGTACCTGCCCTGGGAGTGTTTGACGGGACAGTGTAGAGGGAGCTTTACTCTGTATCTAACCCGTGCTGTACCTGCCCTGGGAGTGTTTGATGGGACAGTGTCGAGGGAGCTTTACTCTGTTACTAACCCGTGCTGTACCTGCCCTGGGAGTGTTTGATGGGACAGTGTAGAGGGAGCTTTACTCTGTATCTAACCCGTGCTGTACCTGCCCTGGGAGTGTTTGATGGGACAGTGTAGAGGGAGCTTTACTCTGTATCCAACCCATGCTGTATCTACCCTGGGAGTGTTTGATGGGACAGTGTAGAGGGTGCTTTACTCTGTATCTAACCGGTGCTGCACCTGCCCTGGGAGTGTTTGATGGGACAGTGTAGAGGGAGTTTTACTCTGTATCTAACCCGTGCTGCACCTGCCCTGGGAGTGTTTGATGGGACAGTGTAGAGGGAGCTTTACTCTGTATCTAACCCGTGCTGTACCTGCCCTGGGAGAGTTTGATGGGACAGTGTAGAGGGAGCTTTACTCTGTATCTAACCCGTGCTGTACCTGCCCTGGGAGTGTTTGATGGGACAGTGTAGAGGGAGCTTTACTCTGTATCTAACCCGTGCTGTACCTGCCCTGGGAGAGTTTGATGGGACAGTGTAGAGGGAGCTTTACTCTGTATCTAACCCGTGCTGTACCTGCCCTGGGAGTGTTTGATGGGACAGTGCAGAGGGAGTTTTACTCTGTATCTAACCCGTGCTGTACCTGCCCTGGGAGTGTTTGATGGGACAGTGTAGAGGGAGTTTTACTCTGTATCTAACCCGTGCTGTACCTGCCCTGGGAGAGTTTGATGGGACAGTGTAGAGGGAGCTTTACTCTGTATCTAACCCCGTGCTGTACCTGCTCTGGGAGTGTTTGATGGGACAGTGTAGAGGGCGCTTCACTCTGTATCTAATCCGTGCTGTCCCTGCCCTGGGAGTGTTTGATGGGACAGTGTAGAGGGAGCTTTACTCTGTATCTAATCCATGCTGTACCTGCCCTGGGAGTGTTTGATGGGCCAGTGTAGAGGGAGCTTTACTCTGTATCTAATCCGTGCTGTACCTGCCCTGCAAGTGTTTGATGGGACAGTGTAGAGGGAGCTTTACTCTGTATCTAACTCGTGCTGTACCTGCCCTGGGAGTGTTTGGTGGGACAGTGTAGAGGGAGCTTTACTCTGTATTTACTCCGTGCTGTACCTGCCCTGGGAGTGTTTGATGGGACAGTGTAGAGGGAGCTTTACTCTGTATCTAACCCGTGCTGTACCTGCCCTGGAAGTGTTTGATGGGACAGTGTAGAGGGAGCTTTACTCTGTATCTAACCCATGCTGTACCTGCCCTGGGAGTGTTTGATGGGACAGTGCAGAGGGAGCTTTATACTGTATCTAACCCGTGCTGTACCTGCCCTGGGAGTGTTTGATGGGACAGTGTAGAGGGAGCTTTACTCTGTATCTAACCCGTGCTGTACCTGTCCCGGGAGTGTTTCATGGGACATGGTAGAGGGAGCTTTACTCTGTATCTAACCCGTGCTGTACCTGCCCTGGGAGTGTTTGATGGGGACAGTGTAGAAGGAGCTATACTCTGTATCTAACCCGTGCTGTACCTGCCCTGGGAGTGTTTGATGGGACAGTGTAGAGGGAGCTTTACTCTGTACCTAACTCGTGCTGTACCTGCCCTGGGAGTGTTTGATGGGGACAGTGTAGAGGGAGCTTTACTCTGTATCTAACCCGTGCTGTACCTGCCCTGGGAGTGTTTGATGGGACAGTGTAGAGGGAGCTTTACTCTGTATCTAACCCGTGCTGTACCTGCCCTGGGAGTGTTTGATGGGACAGTGTAGAGGGAGCTTTACTCTGTATCCAACCCATGCTGTATCTACCCTGGGAGTGTTTGATGGGACAGTGTAGAGGGTGCTTTCCTCTGTATCTAACCCGTGCTGTACCTGCCCTGGGAGTGTTTGATGGGACAGTGTAGAGGGAGTTTTACTCTGTATCTAACCCGTGCTGTACCTGCCCTGGGAGTGTTTGATGGGACAGTGCAGAGGGAGCTTTACTCTGTATCTAACCCGTGCTGTATCTGCCCTGGGAGTGTTTGATGGGAGAGTGCAGAGGGATCTTTACTCTGTATCTAACCCGTGCTGTACCTGCCCTGGGAGTGTTTGATGGGACTGTGTAGAGGGAGCTTTACTCTGTATCTAACCCGTGCTGTACCTGCCCTGGGAGTGTTTGATGGGACAGTGTAGAGGGAGCTTTACTCTATATCTAACCCGTGCTGTACCTGCCCTGGGCATGTTTGATGGGGACAGTGCAGAGGGAGCTTTACTCTGTATCTAACCCGTGCTGTACCTGCCCTGGGAGTGTTTGATGGGACAGTGTAGAGGGAGCTTTACTCTGTATCTAACCCATGCTGTACCTGCCCTGGGAGTGTTTGATGGGACAGTGTAGAGGGAGCATTACTCTGTATCTAACCCGTGCTGTACCTGCCCTGGGAGTGTTTGATGGGACAGTGCAGAGGGAGCTTTACTCTGTATCTAACCCGTGCTGTACCTGCCCCGGGAGTGTTTGATGGGACAGTGTAGAGGGAGCTTTACTCTGTATCTAACCCGTGCTGTACCTGCCCTGGGAGTGTTTGATGGGACAGTGTAGAGGGAGCATTACTCTGTATCTAACCCGTGCTGTACCTGCCCTGGAAGTGTTTGATGGGGACAGTGTAGAGGGAGCTTTACTCTGTATCTAACCCGTGCTGTACCTGCCCTGGGAGTGTTTGATGGGACAATGTAGAGGGAGCATTACTCTGTATCTAACCCGTGCTGTACCTGCCCTGGAAGTGTTTGATGGGGACAGTGTAGAGGGAGCTTTACTCTGTATCTAACCCGTGCTGTACCTGCCCTGGGAGTGTTTGATGGGACAGTGTAGAGGGAGCTTTACTCTGTATCTAACCCGTGCTGTACCTGCCCTGGGAGTGTTTGATGGGACAGTGTAGAGGGAGCATTACTCTGTATCTAACCCTTGCTGTACTTGCCCTGGAAGTGTTTGATGGGGACAGTGTAGAGGGAGCTTTACTCTGTATCTAACCCGTGCTGTACCTGCCCTGGGAGTGTTTGATGGGACAGTGTAGGGGGAGCTTTACTCTGTATCTAACCCGTGCTGTTCCTGCCCTGGGAGTGTTTGATGGGACAGTGTAGAGGGAGCTTTACTCTGTATCTAATCCATGCTGTACCTGCCCTGGGAGTGTTTGATGGGCCAGTGTAGAGGGAGCTTTACTCTGTATCTAATCCGTGCTGTACCTGCCCTGCAAGTGTTTGATGGGACAGTGTAGAGGGAGCTTTACTCTGTATCTAACTCGTGCTGTACCTGCCCTGGGAGTGTTTGGTGGGACAGTGTAGAGGGAGCTTTACTCTGTATTTACTCCGTGCTGTACCTGCCCTGGGAGTGTTTGATGGGACAGTGTAGAGGGAGCTTTACTCTGTATCTAACCCCGTGCTGTACCTGCTCTGGGAGTGTTTGATGGGACAGTGTAGAGGGCGCTTCACTCTGTATCTAATCCGTGCTGTCCCTGCCCTGGGAGTGTTTGATGGGACAGTGTAGAGGGAGCTTTACTCTGTATCTAATCCATGCTGTACCTGCCCTGGGAGTGTTTGATGGGCCAGTGTAGAGGGAGCTTTACTCTGTATCTAATCCGTGCTGTACCTGCCCTGCAAGTGTTTGATGGGACAGTGTAGAGGGAGCTTTACTCTGTATCTAACTCGTGCTGTACCTGCCCTGGGAGTGTTTGGTGGGACAGTGTAGAGGGAGCTTTACTCTGTATTTACTCCGTGCTGTACCTGCCCTGGGAGTGTTTGATGGGACAGTGTAGAGGGAGCTTTACTCTGTATCTAACCCGTGCTGTACCTGCCCTGGAAGTGTTTGATGGGACAGTGTAGAGGGAGCTTTACTCTGTATCTAACCCATGCTGTACCTGCCCTGGGAGTGTTTGATGGGACAGTGCAGAGGGAGCTTTATACTGTATCTAACCCGTGCTGTACCTGCCCTGGGAGTGTTTGATGGGACAGTGTAGAGGGAGCTTTACTCTGTATCTAACCCGTGCTGTACCTGTCCCGGGAGTGTTTCATGGGACATGGTAGAGGGAGCTTTACTCTGTATCTAACCCGTGCTGTACCTGCCCTGGGAGTGTTTGATGGGGACAGTGTAGAAGGAGCTATACTCTGTATCTAACCCGTGCTGTACCTGCCCTGGGAGTGTTTGATGGGACAGTGTAGAGGGAGCTTTACTCTGTACCTAACTCGTGCTGTACCTGCCCTGGGAGTGTTTGATGGGGACAGTGTAGAGGGAGCTTTACTCTGTATCTAACCCGTGCTGTACCTGCCCTGGGAGTGTTTGATGGGACAGTGTAGAGGGAGCTTTACTCTGTATCTAACCCGTGCTGTACATGCCCTGGGAGTGTTTGATGGGACAGTGTAGAGGGAGCTTTACTCTGTATCCAACCCATGCTGTATCTACCCTGGGAGTGTTTGATGGGACAGTGTAGAGGGTGCTTTCCTCTGTATCTAACCCGTGCTGTACCTGCCCTGGGAGTGTTTGATGGGACAGTGTAGAGGGAGTTTTACTCTGTATCTAACCCGTGCTGTACCTGCCCTGGGAGTGTTTGATGGGACAGTGCAGAGGGAGCTTTACTCTGTATCTAACCCGTGCTGTATCTGCCCTGGGAGTGTTTGATGGGAGAGTGCAGAGGGATCTTTACTCTGTATCTAACCCGTGCTGTACCTGCCCTGGGAGTGTTTGATGGGACTGTGTAGAGGGAGCTTTACTCTGTATCTAACCCGTGCTGTACCTGCCCTGGGAGTGTTTGATGGGACAGTGTAGAGGGAGCTTTACTCTATATCTAACCCGTGCTGTACCTGCCCTGGGCATGTTTGATGGGGACAGTGCAGAGGGAGCTTTACTCTGTATCTAACCCGTGCTGTACCTGCCCTGGGAGTGTTTGATGGGACAGTGTAGAGGGAGCTTTACTCTGTATCTAACCCATGCTGTACCTGCCCTGGGAGTGTTTGATGGGACAGTGTAGAGGGAGCATTACTCTGTATCTAACCCGTGCTGTACCTGCCCTGGGAGTGTTTGATGGGACAGTGCAGAGGGAGCTTTACTCTGTATCTAACCCGTGCTGTACCTGCCCCGGGAGTGTTTGATGGGACAGTGTAGAGGGAGCTTTACTCTGTATCTAACCCGTGCTGTACCTGCCCTGGGAGTGTTTGATGGGACAGTGTAGAGGGAGCATTACTCTGTATCTAACCCGTGCTGTACCTGCCCTGGAAGTGTTTGATGGGGACAGTGTAGAGGGAGCTTTACTCTGTATCTAACCCGTGCTGTACCTGCCCTGGGAGTGTTTGATGGGACAATGTAGAGGGAGCATTACTCTGTATCTAACCCGTGCTGTACCTGCCCTGGAAGTGTTTGATGGGGACAGTGTAGAGGGAGCTTTACTCTGTATCTAACCCGTGCTGTACCTGCCCTGGGAGTGTTTGATGGGACAGTGTAGAGGGAGCTTTACTCTGTATCTAACCCGTGCTGTACCTGCCCTGGGAGTGTTTGATGGGACAGTGTAGAGGGAGCATTACTCTGTATCTAACCCTTGCTGTACTTGCCCTGGAAGTGTTTGATGGGGACAGTGTAGAGGGAGCTTTACTCTGTATCTAACCCGTGCTGTACCTGCCCTGGGAGTGTTTGATGGGACAGTGTAGGGGGAGCTTTACTCTGTATCTAACCCGTGCTGTTCCTGCCCTGGGAGTGTTTGATGGGACAGTGTAGAGGGAGCTTTACTCTGTATCTAACCCGTGCTGTACCTGCCCTGGGAGTGTTTGATGGGACAGTGTAGAGGGAGCTTTACTCTGTATCTAACCTGTGCTGTACCTGCCCTGGGAGTGTTTGATGGGACAGTGTAGAGGGAGCTTTACTCTGTATCTAATCCATGCTGTACCTGCCCTGGGAGTGTTTGATGGGCCAGTGTAGAGGGAGCTTTACTCTGTATCTAATCCGTGCTGTACCTGCCCTGCAAGTGTTTGATGGGACAGTGTAGAGGGAGCTTTACTCTGTATCTAACTCGTGCTGTACCTGCCCTGGGAGTGTTTGGTGGGACAGTGTAGAGGGAGCTTTACTCTGTATTTACTCCGTGCTGTACCTGCCCTGGGAGTGTTTGATGGGACAGTGTAGAGGGAGCTTTACTCTGTATCTAACCCGTGCTGTACCTGCCCTGGAAGTGTTTGATGGGACAGTGTAGAGGGAGCTTTACTCTGTATCTAACCCATGCTGTACCTGCCCTGGGAGTGTTTGATGGGACAGTGCAGAGGGAGCTTTATACTGTATCTAACCCGTGCTGTACCTGCCCTGGGAGTGTTTGATGGGACAGTGTAGAGGGAGCTTTACTCTGTATCTAACCCGTGCTGTACCTGTCCCGGGAGTGTTTCATGGGACATGGTAGAGGGAGCTTTACTCTGTATCTAACCCGTGCTGTACCTGCCCTGGGAGTGTTTGATGGGGACAGTGTAGAAGGAGCTATACTCTGTATCTAACCCGTGCTGTACCTGCCCTGGGAGTGTTTGATGGGACAGTGTAGAGGGAGCTTTACTCTGTACCTAACTCGTGCTGTACCTGCCCTGGGAGTGTTTGATGGGGACAGTGTAGAGGGAGCTTTACTCTGTATCTAACCCGTGCTGTACCTGCCCTGGGAGTGTTTGATGGGACAGTGTAGAGGGAGCTTTACTCTGTATCTAACCCGTGCTGTACCTGCCCTGGGAGTGTTTGATGGGACAGTGTAGAGGGAGCTTTACTCTGTATCCAACCCATGCTGTATCTACCCTGGGAGTGTTTGATGGGACAGTGTAGAGGGTGCTTTCCTCTGTATCTAACCCGTGCTGTACCTGCCCTGGGAGTGTTTGATGGGACAGTGTAGAGGGAGTTTTACTCTGTATCTAACCCGTGCTGTACCTGCCCTGGGAGTGTTTGATGGGACAGTGCAGAGGGAGCTTTACTCTGTATCTAACCCGTGCTGTATCTGCCCTGGGAGTGTTTGATGGGAGAGTGCAGAGGGATCTTTACTCTGTATCTAACCCGTGCTGTACCTGCCCTGGGAGTGTTTGATGGGACTGTGTAGAGGGAGCTTTACTCTGTATCTAACCCGTGCTGTACCTGCCCTGGGAGTGTTTGATGGGACAGTGTAGAGGGAGCTTTACTCTATATCTAACCCGTGCTGTACCTGCCCTGGGCATGTTTGATGGGGACAGTGCAGAGGGAGCTTTACTCTGTATCTAACCCGTGCTGTACCTGCCCTGGGAGTGTTTGATGGGACAGTGTAGAGGGAGCTTTACTCTGTATCTAACCCATGCTGTACCTGCCCTGGGAGTGTTTGATGGGACAGTGTAGAGGGAGCATTACTCTGTATCTAACCCGTGCTGTACCTGCCCTGGGAGTGTTTGATGGGACAGTGCAGAGGGAGCTTTACTCTGTATCTAACCCGTGCTGTACCTGCCCCGGGAGTGTTTGATGGGACAGTGTAGAGGGAGCTTTACTCTGTATCTAACCCGTGCTGTACCTGCCCTGGGAGTGTTTGATGGGACAGTGTAGAGGGAGCATTACTCTGTATCTAACCCGTGCTGTACCTGCCCTGGAAGTGTTTGATGGGGACAGTGTAGAGGGAGCTTTACTCTGTATCTAACCCGTGCTGTACCTGCCCTGGGAGTGTTTGATGGGACAATGTAGAGGGAGCATTACTCTGTATCTAACCCGTGCTGTACCTGCCCTGGAAGTGTTTGATGGGGACAGTGTAGAGGGAGCTTTACTCTGTATCTAACCCGTGCTGTACCTGCCCTGGGAGTGTTTGATGGGACAGTGTAGAGGGAGCTTTACTCTGTATCTAACCCGTGCTGTACCTGCCCTGGGAGTGTTTGATGGGACAGTGTAGGGGGAGCTTTACTCTGTATCTAACCCGTGCTGTTCCTGCCCTGGGAGTGTTTGATGGGACAGTGTAGAGGGAGCTTTACTCTGTATCTAACCCGTGCTGTACCTGCCCTGGGAGTGTTTGATGGGACAGTGTAGAGGGAGCTTTACTCTGTATCTAACCTGTGCTGTACCTGCCCTGGGAGTGTTTGATGGGACAGTGTAGAGGGAGCTTTACTCTGTATCTAACCCGTGCTGTACCTGCCCTGGGAGTGTTTGATGGGACAGTGTAGAGGGAGCTTTACTCTGTATCTAACCTGTGCTGTACCTGCCCTGGGGGAGTGTTTGATGGGACAGTGTAGAGGGAGCTTTACTCTGTATCTAACCCGTGCTGTACCTGCCCTGGGAGTGTTTGATGGGACAGTGTAGAGGGAGCTTTACTCTGTTACTAACCCGTGCTGTACCTGCCCTGGGAGTGTTTGATGGGACAGTGTAGAGGGAGCTTTACTCTGTATCTAACCCGTGCTGTACCTGCCCTGGGAGTGTTTGATGGGGCAGTGTAGAGGGAGCTTTACTCTGTATCCAACCCATGCTGTATCTACCCTGGGAGTGTTTGAGGGGACAGTGTAGAGGGTGCTTTACTCTGTATCTAACCCGTGCTGTACCTGCCCTGGGAGTGTTTGATGGGACAGTGTAGAGGGAGTTTTACTCTGTATCTAACCCGTGCTGTACCTGCCCTGGGAGTGTTTGATGGGACAGTGTAGAGGGAGCATTACTCTGTATCTAACCCGTGCTGTACCTGCCCTGGGAGTGTTTGATGGGGACAGTGTAGAGGGAGCTTTACTCTGTATCTAACCCGTGCTGTACCTGCCCTGGGAGTGTTTGATGGGACAGTGTAGAGGGAGCTTTACTCTGTATCTAACCCATGCTGTACCTGCCCTGGGAGTGTTTGATGGGACAGTGTAGAGGGAGCTTTACTCTGTATCTAACCCATGCTGTACCTGCCCTGGGAGTGTTTGATGGGACAGTGTAGAGGGAGCATTACTCTGTATCTAACCCGTGCTGCACCTGCCCTGGGAGTGTTTGATGGGACAGTGTAGAGGGAGTTTTACTCTGTATCTAACCCGTGCTGCACCTGCCCTGGGAGTGTTTGATGGGACAGTGTAGAGGGAGCTTTACTCTGTATCTAACCCGTGCTGTACCTGCCCTGGGAGAGTTTGATGGGACAGTGTAGAGGGAGCTTTACTCTGTATCTAACCCGTGCTGTACCTGCCCTGGGAGTGTTTGATGGGACAGTGTAGAGGGAGCTTTACTCTGTATCTAACCCGTGCTGTACCTGCCCTGGGAGAGTTTGATGGGACAGTGTAGAGGGAGCTTTACTCTGTATCTAACCCGTGCTGTACCTGCCCTGGGAGTGTTTGATGGGACAGTGCAGAGGGAGTTTTACTCTGTATCTAACCCGTGCTGTACCTGCCCTGGGAGTGTTTGATGGGACAGTGTAGAGGGAGTTTTACTCTGTATCTAACCCGTGCTGTACCTGCCCTGGGAGAGTTTGATGGGACAGTGTAGAGGGAGCTTTACTCTGTATCTAACCCCGTGCTGTACCTGCTCTGGGAGTGTTTGATGGGACAGTGTAGAGGGCGCTTCACTCTGTATCTAATCCGTGCTGTCCCTGCCCTGGGAGTGTTTGATGGGACAGTGTAGAGGGAGCTTTACTCTGTATCTAATCCATGCTGTACCTGCCCTGGGAGTGTTTGATGGGCCAGTGTAGAGGGAGCTTTACTCTGTATCTAATCCGTGCTGTACCTGCCCTGCAAGTGTTTGATGGGACAGTGTAGAGGGAGCTTTACTCTGTATCTAACTCGTGCTGTACCTGCCCTGGGAGTGTTTGGTGGGACAGTGTAGAGGGAGCTTTACTCTGTATTTACTCCGTGCTGTACCTGCCCTGGGAGTGTTTGATGGGACAGTGTAGAGGGAGCTTTACTCTGTATCTAACCCGTGCTGTACCTGCCCTGGAAGTGTTTGATGGGACAGTGTAGAGGGAGCTTTACTCTGTATCTAACCCATGCTGTACCTGCCCTGGGAGTGTTTGATGGGACAGTGCAGAGGGAGCTTTATACTGTATCTAACCCGTGCTGTACCTGCCCTGGGAGTGTTTGATGGGACAGTGTAGAGGGAGCTTTACTCTGTATCTAACCCGTGCTGTACCTGTCCCGGGAGTGTTTCATGGGACATGGTAGAGGGAGCTTTACTCTGTATCCAACCCATGCTGTATCTACCCTGGGAGTGTTTGATGGGACAGTGTAGAGGGTGCTTTCCTCTGTATCTAACCCGTGCTGTACCTGCCCTGGGAGTGTTTGATGGGACAGTGTAGAGGGAGTTTTACTCTGTATCTAACCCGTGCTGTACCTGCCCTGGGAGTGTTTGATGGGACAGTGCAGAGGGAGCTTTACTCTGTATCTAACCCGTGCTGTATCTGCCCTGGGAGTGTTTGATGGGAGAGTGCAGAGGGATCTTTACTCTGTATCTAACCCGTGCTGTACCTGCCCTGGGAGTGTTTGATGGGACTGTGTAGAGGGAGCTTTACTCTGTATCTAACCCGTGCTGTACCTGCCCTGGGAGTGTTTGATGGGACAGTGTAGAGGGAGCTTTACTCTATATCTAACCCGTGCTGTACCTGCCCTGGGCATGTTTGATGGGGACAGTGCAGAGGGAGCTTTACTCTGTATCTAACCCGTGCTGTACCTGCCCTGGGAGTGTTTGATGGGACAGTGTAGAGGGAGCTTTACTCTGTATCTAACCCATGCTGTACCTGCCCTGGGAGTGTTTGATGGGACAGTGTAGAGGGAGCATTACTCTGTATCTAACCCGTGCTGTACCTGCCCTGGGAGTGTTTGATGGGACAGTGCAGAGGGAGCTTTACTCTGTATCTAACCCGTGCTGTACCTGCCCCGGGAGTGTTTGATGGGACAGTGTAGAGGGAGCTTTACTCTGTATCTAACCCGTGCTGTACCTGCCCTGGGAGTGTTTGATGGGACAGTGTAGAGGGAGCATTACTCTGTATCTAACCCGTGCTGTACCTGCCCTGGAAGTGTTTGATGGGGACAGTGTAGAGGGAGCTTTACTCTGTATCTAACCCGTGCTGTACCTGCCCTGGGAGTGTTTGATGGGACAATGTAGAGGGAGCATTACTCTGTATCTAACCCGTGCTGTACCTGCCCTGGAAGTGTTTGATGGGGACAGTGTAGAGGGAGCTTTACTCTGTATCTAACCCGTGCTGTACCTGCCCTGGGAGTGTTTGATGGGACAGTGTAGAGGGAGCTTTACTCTGTATCTAACCCGTGCTGTACCTGCCCTGGGAGTGTTTGATGGGACAGTGTAGAGGGAGCATTACTCTGTATCTAACCCTTGCTGTACTTGCCCTGGAAGTGTTTGATGGGGACAGTGTAGAGGGAGCTTTACTCTGTATCTAACCCGTGCTGTACCTGCCCTGGGAGTGTTTGATGGGACAGTGTAGGGGGAGCTTTACTCTGTATCTAACCCGTGCTGTTCCTGCCCTGGGAGTGTTTGATGGGACAGTGTAGAGGGAGCTTTACTCTGTATCTAACCCGTGCTGTACCTGCCCTGGGAGTGTTTGATGGGACAGTGTAGAGGGAGCTTTACTCTGTATCTAACCTGTGCTGTACCTGCCCTGGGAGTGTTTGATGGGACAGTGTAGAGGGAGCTTTACTCTGTATCTAATCCATGCTGTACCTGCCCTGGGAGTGTTTGATGGGCCAGTGTAGAGGGAGCTTTACTCTGTATCTAATCCGTGCTGTACCTGCCCTGCAAGTGTTTGATGGGACAGTGTAGAGGGAGCTTTACTCTGTATCTAACTCGTGCTGTACCTGCCCTGGGAGTGTTTGGTGGGACAGTGTAGAGGGAGCTTTACTCTGTATTTACTCCGTGCTGTACCTGCCCTGGGAGTGTTTGATGGGACAGTGTAGAGGGAGCTTTACTCTGTATCTAACCCGTGCTGTACCTGCCCTGGAAGTGTTTGATGGGACAGTGTAGAGGGAGCTTTACTCTGTATCTAACCCATGCTGTACCTGCCCTGGGAGTGTTTGATGGGACAGTGCAGAGGGAGCTTTATACTGTATCTAACCCGTGCTGTACCTGCCCTGGGAGTGTTTGATGGGACAGTGTAGAGGGAGCTTTACTCTGTATCTAACCCGTGCTGTACCTGTCCCGGGAGTGTTTCATGGGACATGGTAGAGGGAGCTTTACTCTGTATCTAACCCGTGCTGTACCTGCCCTGGGAGTGTTTGATGGGGACAGTGTAGAAGGAGCTATACTCTGTATCTAACCCGTGCTGTACCTGCCCTGGGAGTGTTTGATGGGACAGTGTAGAGGGAGCTTTACTCTGTACCTAACTCGTGCTGTACCTGCCCTGGGAGTGTTTGATGGGGACAGTGTAGAGGGAGCTTTACTCTGTATCTAACCCGTGCTGTACCTGCCCTGGGAGTGTTTGATGGGACAGTGTAGAGGGAGCTTTACTCTGTATCTAACCCGTGCTGTACCTGCCCTGGGAGTGTTTGATGGGACAGTGTAGAGGGAGCTTTACTCTGTATCCAACCCATGCTGTATCTACCCTGGGAGTGTTTGATGGGACAGTGTAGAGGGTGCTTTCCTCTGTATCTAACCCGTGCTGTACCTGCCCTGGGAGTGTTTGATGGGACAGTGTAGAGGGAGTTTTACTCTGTATCTAACCCGTGCTGTACCTGCCCTGGGAGTGTTTGATGGGACAGTGCAGAGGGAGCTTTACTCTGTATCTAACCCGTGCTGTATCTGCCCTGGGAGTGTTTGATGGGAGAGTGCAGAGGGATCTTTACTCTGTATCTAACCCGTGCTGTACCTGCCCTGGGAGTGTTTGATGGGACTGTGTAGAGGGAGCTTTACTCTGTATCTAACCCGTGCTGTACCTGCCCTGGGAGTGTTTGATGGGACAGTGTAGAGGGAGCTTTACTCTATATCTAACCCGTGCTGTACCTGCCCTGGGCATGTTTGATGGGGACAGTGCAGAGGGAGCTTTACTCTGTATCTAACCCGTGCTGTACCTGCCCTGGGAGTGTTTGATGGGACAGTGTAGAGGGAGCTTTACTCTGTATCTAACCCATGCTGTACCTGCCCTGGGAGTGTTTGATGGGACAGTGTAGAGGGAGCATTACTCTGTATCTAACCCGTGCTGTACCTGCCCTGGGAGTGTTTGATGGGACAGTGCAGAGGGAGCTTTACTCTGTATCTAACCCGTGCTGTACCTGCCCCGGGAGTGTTTGATGGGACAGTGTAGAGGGAGCTTTACTCTGTATCTAACCCGTGCTGTACCTGCCCTGGGAGTGTTTGATGGGACAGTGTAGAGGGAGCATTACTCTGTATCTAACCCGTGCTGTACCTGCCCTGGAAGTGTTTGATGGGGACAGTGTAGAGGGAGCTTTACTCTGTATCTAACCCGTGCTGTACCTGCCCTGGGAGTGTTTGATGGGACAATGTAGAGGGAGCATTACTCTGTATCTAACCCGTGCTGTACCTGCCCTGGAAGTGTTTGATGGGGACAGTGTAGAGGGAGCTTTACTCTGTATCTAACCCGTGCTGTACCTGCCCTGGGAGTGTTTGATGGGACAGTGTAGAGGGAGCTTTACTCTGTATCTAACCCGTGCTGTACCTGCCCTGGGAGTGTTTGATGGGACAGTGTAGGGGGAGCTTTACTCTGTATCTAACCCGTGCTGTTCCTGCCCTGGGAGTGTTTGATGGGACAGTGTAGAGGGAGCTTTACTCTGTATCTAACCCGTGCTGTACCTGCCCTGGGAGTGTTTGATGGGACAGTGTAGAGGGAGCTTTACTCTGTATCTAACCTGTGCTGTACCTGCCCTGGGGGAGTGTTTGATGGGACAGTGTAGAGGGAGCTTTACTCTGTATCTAACCCGTGCTGTACCTGCCCTGGGAGTGTTTGATGGGACAGTGTAGAGGGAGCTTTACTCTGTTACTAACCCGTGCTGTACCTGCCCTGGGAGTGTTTGATGGGACAGTGTAGAGGGAGCTTTACTCTGTATCTAACCCGTGCTGTACCTGCCCTGGGAGTGTTTGATGGGGCAGTGTAGAGGGAGCTTTACTCTGTATCCAACCCATGCTGTATCTACCCTGGGAGTGTTTGAGGGGACAGTGTAGAGGGTGCTTTACTCTGTATCTAACCCGTGCTGTACCTGCCCTGGAAGTGTTTGATGGGGACAGTGTAGAGGGAGCTTTACTCTGTATCAAACCCGTGCTGTACCTGCCCTGGGAGTGTTTGATGGGACAGTGTAGAGGGAGCTTTACTCTGTATCTAACCCGTGCTGTACCTGCCCTGGGAGTGTTTGATGGGAGAGTGTAGGGGGAGCTTTACTCTGTATCTAACCCGTGCTGTACCTGCCCTGGAAGTGTTTGATGGGACAGTGTAGAGGGAGCTTTACTCTGTATCTAACCCGTGCTGTACCTGCCCTGAAAGTGTTTGATGGGACAGTGTAGAGGGAGCTTTACTCTGTATCTAACCCGTGCTGTACCTGCCCTGGGAGTGTTTGATGGGACAGTGTAGAGGGAGCTTTACTCTGTATCTAACCCGTGCTGTACCTGCCCTGGGAGTGTTTGATGGGACAGTGTCGAGGGAGCTTTACTCTGTTACTAACCCGTGCTGTACCTGCCCTGGGAGTGTTTGATGGGACAGTGTAGAGGGAGCTTTACTCTGTATCTAACCCGTGCTGTACCTGCCCTGGGAGTGTTTGATGGGACAATGTAGAGGGAGCTTTACTCTGTATCCAACCCATGCTGTATCTACCCTGGGAGTGTTTGATGGGACAGTGTAGAGGGTGCTTTACTCTGTATCTAACCCGTGCTGTACCTGCCCTGGGAGTGTTTGATGGGACAGTGTAGAGGGAGTTTTACTCTGTATCTAACCCGTGCTGCAACTGCCCTGGGAGTGTTTGATGGGACAGTGCAGAGGGAGTTTTACTCTGTATCTAACCCGTGCTGTACCTGCCCTGGGAGTGTTTGATGGGACAGTGTAGAGGGAGTTTTACTCTGTATCTAACCCGTGCTGTACCTGCCCTGGGAGAGTTTGATGGGACAGTGTAGAGGGAGCTTTACTCTGTATCTAACCCCGTGCTGTACCTGCTCTGGGAGTGTTTGATGGGACAGTGTAGAGGGCGCTTCACTCTGTATCTAATCCGTGCTGTACCTGCCCTGGGAGTGTTTGATGGGACAGTGTAGAGGGAGCTTTACACTGTATCTAATCCATGCTGTACCTGCCCTGGGAGTGTTTGATGGGCCAGTGTAGAGGGAGCTTTACTCTGTATCTAATCCGTGCTGTACCTGCCCTGCAAGTGTTTGATGGGACAGTGTAGAGGGAGCTTTACTCTGTATCTAACTCGTGCTGTACCTGCCCTGGGAGTGTTTGGTGGGACAGTGTAGAGGGAGCTTTACTCTGTATTTACTCCGTGCTGTACCTGCCCTGGGAGTGTTTGATGGGACAGTGTAGAGGGAGCTTTACTCTGTATCTAACCCGTGCTGTACCTGCCCTGGAAGTGTTTGATGGGACAGTGTAGAGGGAGCTTTACTCTGTATCTAACCCATGCTGTACCTGCCCTGGGAGTGTTTGATGGGACAGTGCAGAGGGAGCTTTATACTGTATCTAACCCGTGCTGTACCTGCCCTGGGAGTGTTTGATGGGACAGTGTAGAGGGAGCTTTACTCTGTATCTAACCCGTGCTGTACCTGTCCCGGGAGTGTTTCATGGGACATGGTAGAGGGAGCTTTACTCTGTATCTAACCCGTGCTGTACCTGCCCTGGGAGTGTTTGATGGGGACAGTGTAGAAGGAGCTATACTCTGTATCTAACCCGTGCTGTACCTGCCCTGGGAGTGTTTGATGGGACAGTGTAGAGGGAGCTTTACTCTGTACCTAACTCGTGCTGTACCTGCCCTGGGAGTGTTTGATGGGGACAGTGTAGAGGGAGCTTTACTCTGTATCTAACCCGTGCTGTACCTGCCCTGGGAGTGTTTGATGGGACAGTGTAGAGGAAGCTTTACTCTGTTACTAACCCGTGCTGTACCTGCCCTGGGAGTGTTTGATGGGACAGTGTAGAGGGAGCTTTACTCTGTATCTAACCCGTGCTGTACCTGCCCTGGGAGTGTTTGATGGAACAGTGTAGAGGGAGCTTTACTCTGTATCCAACCCATGCTGTATCTACCCTGGGAGTGTTTGATGGGACAGTGTAGAGGGTGCTTTACTCTGTATCTAACCCGTGCTGTACCTGCCCTGGGAGTGTTTGATGGGACAGTGTAGAGGGAGTTTTACTCTGTATCTAACCCGTGCTGTACCTGCCCTGGGAGTGTTTGATGGGACAGTGCAGAGGGAGCTTTATACTGTATCTAACCCGTGCTGTACCTGCCCTGGGAGTGTTTGATGGGACAGTGTAGAGGGAGCTTTACTCTGTATCTAACCCGTGCTGTACCTGCCCCGGGAGTGTTTCATGGGACATGGTAGAGGGAGCTTTACTCTGTATCTAACCCGTGCTGTACCTGCCCTGGGCATATTTGATGGGGACAGTGCAGAGGGAGCTTTACTCTGTATCTAACCCATGCTGTACCTGCCCTGGAAGTGTTTGATGGGGACAGTGTAGAGGGAGCTTTACTCTGTATCAAACCCGTGCTGTACCTGCCCTGGGAGTGTTTGATGGGACAGTGTAGTGGGAGCTTTACTCTGTATCTAACCCGTGCTGTACCTGCCCCGGGAGTGTTTCATGGGACATGTTAGAGGGAGCTTTACTCTGTATCTAACCCGTGCTGTATCTGCCCTGGGAGTGTTTGATGGGACAGTGTAGAGGGAGCTTTACTCTGTATCTAACCCGTGCTGTACCTGCCCTGGGAGTGTTTGATGGGATAGTGTAGAGGGAACTTTACTCTGTATCTAACCCATGCTGTACCTGCCCTGGGAGTGTTTGATGGGACTGTGTAGAGGGAGCTTTACTCTGTATCTAACCCGTGCTGTACCTGCCCTGGGAGTGTTTGATGGGACAGTGTAGAGGGAGCTTTACTCTATATCTAACCCGTGCTGTACCTGCCCTGGGCATGTTTGATGGGGACAGTGTAGAGGGAGCTTTACTCTGTATCTAACCCGTGCTGTACCTGCCCTGGGAGTGTTTGATGGGACAGTGCAGAGGGAGCTTTACTCTGTATCTAACCCGTGCTGTATCTGCCCTGGGAGTGTTTGATGGGAGAGTGCAGAGGGATCTTTACTCTGTATCTAACCCGTGCTGTACCTGCCCTGGGAGTGTTTGATGGGACTGTGTAGAGGGAGCTTTACTCTGTATCTAACCCGTGCTGTACCTGCCCTGGGAGTGTTTGATGGGACAGTGTAGAGGGAGCTTTACTCTGTATCTAACCCGTGCTGTACCTGCCCCGGGAGTGTTTGATGGGACAGTGTAGAGGGAGCTTTACTCTGTATCTAACCCGTGCTGTACCTGCCCTGGGAGTGTTTGATGGGACAGTGTAGAGGGAGCATTACTCTGTATCTAACCCGTGCTGTACCTGCCCTGGAAGTGTTTGATGGGGACAGTGTAGAGGGAGCTTTACTCTGTATCTAACCCGTGCTGTACCTGCCCTGGGAGTGTTTGATGGGACAATGTAGAGGGAGCATTACTCTGTATCTAACCCGTGCTGTACCTGCCCTGGAAGTGTTTGATGGGGACAGTGTAGAGGGAGCTTTACTCTGTATCTAACCCGTGCTGTACCTGCCCTGGGAGTGTTTGATGGGACAGTGTAGAGGGAGCTTTACTCTGTATCTAACCCGTGCTGTACCTGCCCTGGGAGTGTTTGATGGGACAGTGTAGAGGGAGCATTACTCTGTATCTAACCCTTGCTGTACTTGCCCTGGAAGTGTTTGATGGGGACAGTGTAGAGGGAGCTTTACTCTGTATCTAACCCGTGCTGTACCTGCCCTGGGAGTGTTTGATGGGACAGTGTAGGGGGAGCTTTACTCTGTATCTAACCCGTGCTGTTCCTGCCCTGGGAGTGTTTGATGGGACAGTGTAGAGGGAGCTTTACTCTGTATCTAACCCGTGCTGTACCTGCCCTGGGAGTGTTTGATGGGACAGTGTAGAGGGAGCTTTACTCTGTATCTAACCTGTGCTGTACCTGCCCTGGGAGTGTTTGATGGGACAGTGTAGAGGGAGCTTTACTCTGTATCTAATCCATGCTGTACCTGCCCTGGGAGTGTTTGATGGGCCAGTGTAGAGGGAGCTTTACTCTGTATCTAATCCGTGCTGTACCTGCCCTGCAAGTGTTTGATGGGACAGTGTAGAGGGAGCTTTACTCTGTATCTAACTCGTGCTGTACCTGCCCTGGGAGTGTTTGGTGGGACAGTGTAGAGGGAGCTTTACTCTGTATTTACTCCGTGCTGTACCTGCCCTGGGAGTGTTTGATGGGACAGCGTAGAGGGAGCTTTACTCTGTATCTAACCCGTGCTGTACCTGCCCTGGAAGTGTTTGATGGGACAGTGTAGAGGGAGCTTTACTCTGTATCTAACCCATGCTGTACCTGCCCTGGGAGTGTTTGATGGGACAGTGCAGAGGGAGCTTTATACTGTATCTAACCCGTGCTGTACCTGCCCTGGGAGTGTTTGATGGGACAGTGTAGAGGGAGCTTTACTCTGTATCTAACCCGTGCTGTACCTGTCCCGGGAGTGTTTCATGGGACATGGTAGAGGGAGCTTTACTCTGTATCTAACCCGTGCTGTACCTGCCCTGGGAGTGTTTGATGGGGACAGTGTAGAAGGAGCTATACTCTGTATCTAACCCGTGCTGTACCTGCCCTGGGAGTGTTTGATGGGACAGTGTAGAGGGAGCTTTACTCTGTACCTAACTCGTGCTGTACCTGCCCTGGGAGTGTTTGATGGGGACAGTGTAGAGGGAGCTTTACTCTGTATCTAACCCGTGCTGTACCTGCCCTGGGAGTGTTTGATGGGACAGTGTAGAGGGAGCTTTACTCTGTATCTAACCCGTGCTGTACCTGCCCTGGGAGTGTTTGATGGGACAGTGTAGAGGGAGCTTTACTCTGTATCCAACCCATGCTGTATCTACCCTGGGAGTGTTTGATGGGACAGTGTAGAGGGTGCTTTCCTCTGTATCTAACCCGTGCTGTACCTGCCCTGGGAGTGTTTGATGGGACAGTGTAGAGGGAGTTTTACTCTGTATCTAACCCGTGCTGTACCTGCCCTGGGAGTGTTTGATGGGACAGTGCAGAGGGAGCTTTACTCTGTATCTAACCCGTGCTGTATCTGCCCTGGGAGTGTTTGATGGGAGAGTGCAGAGGGATCTTTACTCTGTATCTAACCCGTGCTGTACCTGCCCTGGGAGTGTTTGATGGGACTGTGTAGAGGGAGCTTTACTCTGTATCTAACCCGTGCTGTACCTGCCCTGGGAGTGTTTGATGGGACAGTGTAGAGGGAGCTTTACTCTATATCTAACCCGTGCTGTACCTGCCCTGGGCATGTTTGATGGGGACAGTGCAGAGGGAGCTTTACTCTGTATCTAACCCGTGCTGTACCTGCCCTGGGAGTGTTTGATGGGACAGTGTAGAGGGAGCTTTACTCTGTATCTAACCCATGCTGTACCTGCCCTGGGAGTGTTTGATGGGACAGTGTAGAGGGAGCATTACTCTGTATCTAACCCGTGCTGTACCTGCCCTGGGAGTGTTTGATGGGACAGTGCAGAGGGAGCTTTACTCCGTATCTAACCCGTGCTGTACCTGCCCCGGGAGTGTTTGATGGGACAGTGTAGAGGGAGCTTTACTCTGTATCTAACCCGTGCTGTACCTGCCCTGGGAGTGTTTGATGGGACAGTGTAGAGGGAGCATTACTCTGTATCTAACCCGTGCTGTACCTGCCCTGGAAGTGTTTGATGGGGACAGTGTAGAGGGAGCTTTACTCTGTATCTAACCCGTGCTGTACCTGCCCTGGGAGTGTTTGATGGGACAATGTAGAGGGAGCATTACTCTGTATCTAACCCGTGCTGTACCTGCCCTGGAAGTGTTTGATGGGGACAGTGTAGAGGGAGCTTTACTCTGTATCTAACCCGTGCTGTACCTGCCCTGGGAGTGTTTGATGGGACAGTGTAGAGGGAGCTTTACTCTGTATCTAACCCGTGCTGTACCTGCCCTGGGAGTGTTTGATGGGACAGTGTAGGGGGAGCTTTACTCTGTATCTAACCCGTGCTGTTCCTGCCCTGGGAGTGTTTGATGGGACAGTGTAGTGGGAGCTTTACTCTGTATCTAACCCGTGCTGTACCTGCCCCGGGAGTGTTTCATGGGACATGTTAGAGGGAGCTTTACTCTGTATCTAACCCGTGCTGTATCTGCCCTGGGAGTGTTTGATGGGACAGTGTAGAGGGAGCTTTACTCTGTATCTAACCCGTGCTGTACCTGCCCTGGGAGTGTTTGATGGGATAGTGTAGAGGGAACTTTACTCTGTATCTAACCCATGCTGTACCTGCCCTGGGAGTGTTTGATGGGACAGTGTAGAGGGAGCTTTACTCTATATCTAACCCGTGCTGTACCTGCCCTGGGCATGTTTGATGGGGACAGTGTAGAGGGAGCTTTACTCTGTATCTAACCCGTGCTGTACCTGCCCTGGGAGTGTTTGATGGGACAGTGCAGAGGGAGCTTTACTCTGTATCTAACCCGTGCTGTATCTGCCCTGGGAGTGTTTGATGGGAGAGTGCAGAGGGATCTTTACTCTGTATCTAACCCGTGCTGTACCTGCCCTGGGAGTGTTTGATGGGACTGTGTAGAGGGAGCTTTACTCTGTATCTAACCCGTGCTGTACCTGCCCTGGGAGTGTTTGATGGGACAGTGTAGAGGGAGCTTTACTCTATATCTAACCCGTGCTGTACCTGCCCTGGGCATGTTTGATGGGGACAGTGCAGAGGGAGCTTTACTCTGTATCTAACCCGTGCTGTACCTGCCCTGGGAGTGTTTGATGGGACAGTGTAGAGGGAGCTTTACTCTGTATCTAACCCATGCTGTACCTGCCCTGGGAGTGTTTGATGGGACAGTGTAGAGGGAGCATTACTCTGTATCTAACCCGTGCTGTACCTGCCCTGGGAGTGTTTGATGGGACAGTGCAGAGGGAGCTTTACTCTGTATCTAACCCGTGCTGTACCTGCCCCGGGAGTGTTTGATGGGACAGTGTAGAGGGAGCTTTACTCTGTATCTAACCCGTGCTGTACCTGCCCTGGGAGTGTTTGATGGGACAGTGTAGAGGGAGCATTACTCTGTATCTAACCCGTGCTGTACCTGCCCTGGAAGTGTTTGATGGGGACAGTGTAGAGGGAGCTTTACTCTGTATCTAACCCGTGCTGTACCTGCCCTGGGAGTGTTTGATGGGACAATGTAGAGGGAGCATTACTCTGTATCTAACCCGTGCTGTACCTGCCCTGGAAGTGTTTGATGGGGACAGTGTAGAGGGAGCTTTACTCTGTATCTAACCCGTGCTGTACCTGCCCTGGGAGTGTTTGATGGGACAGTGTAGAGGGAGCTTTACTCTGTATCTAACCCGTGCTGTACCTGCCCTGGGAGTGTTTGATGGGACAGTGTAGAGGGAGCATTACTCTGTATCTAACCCTTGCTGTACTTGCCCTGGAAGTGTTTGATGGGGACAGTGTAGAGGGAGCTTTACTCTGTATCTAACCCGTGCTGTACCTGCCCTGGGAGTGTTTGATGGGACAGTGTAGGGGGAGCTTTACTCTGTATCTAACCCGTGCTGTTCCTGCCCTGGGAGTGTTTGATGGGACAGTGTAGAGGGAGCTTTACTCTGTATCTAACCCGTGCTGTACCTGCCCTGGGAGTGTTTGATGGGACAGTGTAGAGGGAGCTTTACTCTGTATCTAACCTGTGCTGTACCTGCCCTGGGAGTGTTTGATGGGACAGTGTAGAGGGAGCTTTACTCTGTATCTAATCCATGCTGTACCTGCCCTGGGAGTGTTTGATGGGCCAGTGTAGAGGGAGCTTTACTCTATATCTAATCCGTGCTGTACCTGCCCTGCAAGTGTTTGATGGGACAGTGTAGAGGGAGCTTTACTCTGTATCTAACTCGTGCTGTACCTGCCCTGGGAGTGTTTGGTGGGACAGTGTAGAGGGAGCTTTACTCTGTATTTACTCCGTGCTGTACCTGCCCTGGGAGTGTTTGATGGGACAGTGTAGAGGGAGCTTTACTCTGTATCTAACCCGTGCTGTACCTGCCCTGGAAGTGTTTGATGGGACAGTGTAGAGGGAGCTTTACTCTGTATCTAACCCATGCTGTACCTGCCCTGGGAGTGTTTGATGGGACAGTGCAGAGGGAGCTTTATACTGTATCTAACCCGTGCTGTACCTGCCCTGGGAGTGTTTGATGGGACAGTGTAGAGGGAGCTTTACTCTGTATCTAACCCGTGCTGTACCTGTCCCGGGAGTGTTTCATGGGACATGGTAGAGGGAGCTTTACTCTGTATCTAACCCGTGCTGTACCTGCCCTGGGAGTGTTTGATGGGGACAGTGTAGAAGGAGCTATACTCTGTATCTAACCCGTGCTGTACCTGCCCTGGGAGTGTTTGATGGGACAGTGTAGAGGGAGCTTTACTCTGTACCTAACTCGTGCTGTACCTGCCCTGGGAGTGTTTGATGGGGACAGTGTAGAGGGAGCTTTACTCTGTATCTAACCCGTGCTGTACCTGCCCTGGGAGTGTTTGATGGGACAGTGTAGAGGGAGCTTTACTCTGTATCTAACCCGTGCTGTACCTGCCCTGGGAGTGTTTGATGGGACAGTGTAGAGGGAGCTTTACTCTGTATCCAACCCATGCTGTATCTACCCTGGGAGTGTTTGATGGGACAGTGTAGAGGGTGCTTTCCTCTGTATCTAACCCGTGCTGTACCTGCCCTGGGAGTGTTTGATGGGACAGTGTAGAGGGAGTTTTACTCTGTATCTAACCCGTGCTGTACCTGCCCTGGGAGTGTTTGATGGGACAGTGCAGAGGGAGCTTTACTCTGTATCTAACCCGTGCTGTATCTGCCCTGGGAGTGTTTGATGGGAGAGTGCAGAGGGATCTTTACTCTGTATCTAACCCGTGCTGTACCTGCCCTGGGAGTGTTTGATGGGACTGTGTAGAGGGAGCTTTACTCTGTATCTAACCCGTGCTGTACCTGCCCTGGGAGTGTTTGATGGGACAGTGTAGAGGGAGCTTTACTCTATATCTAACCCGTGCTGTACCTGCCCTGGGCATGTTTGATGGGGACAGTGCAGAGGGAGCTTTACTCTGTATCTAACCCGTGCTGTACCTGCCCTGGGAGTGTTTGATGGGACAGTGTAGAGGGAGCTTTACTCTGTATCTAACCCATGCTGTACCTGCCCTGGGAGTGTTTGATGGGACAGTGTAGAGGGAGCATTACTCTGTATCTAACCCGTGCTGTACCTGCCCTGGGAGTGTTTGATGGGACAGTGCAGAGGGAGCTTTACTCTGTATCTAACCCGTGCTGTACCTGCCCCGGGAGTGTTTGATGGGACAGTGTAGAGGGAGCTTTACTCTGTATCTAACCCGTGCTGTACCTGCCCTGGGAGTGTTTGATGGGACAGTGTAGAGGGAGCATTACTCTGTATCTAACCCGTGCTGTACCTGCCCTGGAAGTGTTTGATGGGGACAGTGTAGAGGGAGCTTTACTCTGTATCTAACCCGTGCTGTACCTGCCCTGGGAGTGTTTGATGGGACAATGTAGAGGGAGCATTACTCTGTATCTAACCCGTGCTGTACCTGCCCTGGAAGTGTTTGATGGGGACAGTGTAGAGGGAGCTTTACTCTGTATCTAACCCGTGCTGTACCTGCCCTGGGAGTGTTTGATGGGACAGTGTAGAGGGAGCTTTACTCTGTATCTAACCCGTGCTGTACCTGCCTGGGAGTGTTTGATGGGACAGTGTAGGGGGAGCTTTACTCTGTATCTAACCCGTGCTGTTCCTGCCCTGGGAGTGTTTGATGGGACAGTTGTAGAGGGAGCTTTACTCTGTATCTAACCCGTGCTGTACCTGCCCTGGGAGTGTTTGATGGGACAGTGTAGAGGGAGCTTTACTCTGTATCTAACCTGTGCTGTACCTGCCCTGGGAGTGTTTGATGGGACAGTGTAGAGGGAGCTTTACTCTGTATCTAACCCGTGCTGTACCTGCCCTGGGAGTGTTTGATGGGACAGTGTAGAGGGAGCTTTACTCTGTATCTAACCTGTGCTGTACCTGCCCTGGGGGAGTGTTTGATGGACAGTGTAGAGGGAGCTTTACTCTGTATCTAACCCGTGCTGTACCTGCCCTGGGAGTGTTTGATGGACAGTGTAGAGGGAGCTTTACTCTGTTACTAACCCGTGCTGTACCTGCCCTGGGAGTGTTTGATGGGACAGTGTAGAGGGAGCTTTACTCTGTATCTAACCCGTGCTGTACCTGCCCTGGGAGTGTTTGATGGGGCAGTGTAGAGGGAGCTTTACTCTGTATCCAACCCATGCTGTATCTACCCTGGGAGTGTTTGAGGGGACAGTGTAGAGGGTGCTTTACTCTGTATCTAACCCGTGCTGTACCTGCCCTGGGAGTGTTTGATGGGACAGTGTAGAGGGAGTTTTACTCTGTATCTAACCCGTGCTGTACCTGCCCTGGGAGTGTTTGATGGGACAGTGTAGAGGGAGCATTACTCTGTATCTAACCGTGCTGTACCTGCCCTGGGAGTGTTTGATGGGGACAGTGTAGAGGGAGCTTTACTCTGTATCTAACCCGTGCTGTACCTGCCCTGGGAGTGTTTGATGGGACAGTGTAGAGGGAGCTTTACTCTGTATCTAACCCATGCTGTACCTGCCCTGGGAGTGTTTGATGGGACAGTGTAGAGGGAGCTTTACTCTGTATCTAACCCATGCTGTACCTGCCCTGGGAGTGTTTGATGGGACAGTGTAGAGGGAGCATTACTCTGTATCTAACCTGTGCTGTACCTGCCCTGGAAGTGTTTGATGGGGACAGTGTAGAGGGAGCTTTACTCTGTATCTAACCCGTGCTGTACCTGCCCTGGGAGTGTTTGATGGGACAGTGTAGAGGGAGCTTTACTCTGTATCTAACCCATGCTGTACCTGCCCTGGGAGTGTTTGATGGGACAGTGAAGAGGGAGCATTACTCTGTATCTAACCCGTGCTGTACCTGCCCTGGAAGTGTTTGATGGGGACAGTGTAGAGGGAGCTTTACTCTGTATCTAACCCGTGCTGTACCTGCCCTGGGAGTGTTTGATGGGACAGTGTAGGGGGAGCTTTACTCTGTATCTAACCCGTGCTGTTCCTGCCCTGGGAGTGTTTGATGGGACAGTGTAGAGGGAGCTTTACTCTGTATCTAACCCGTGCTGTACCTGCCCTGGGAGTGTTTGATGGGACAGTGTAGAGGGAGCATTACTCTGTATCTAACCCATGCTGTACCTGCCCTGGAAGTGTTTGATGGGGACAGTGTAGAGGGAGCTTTACTCTGTATCAAACCCGTGCTGTACCTGCCCTGGGAGTGTTTGATGGGACAGTGTAGAGGGAGCTTTACTCTGTATCTAACCCGTGCTGTACCTGCCCTGGGAGTGTTTGATGGGAGAGTGTAGGGGGAGCTTTACTCTGTATCTAACCCGTGCTGTACCTGCCCTGGAAGTGTTTGATGGGACAGTGTAGATGGAGCTTTACTCTGTATCTAACCCGTGCTGTACCTGCCCTGAAAGTGTTTGATGGGACAGTGTAGAGGGAGCTTTACTCTGTATCTAACCCGTGCTGTACCTGCCCTGGGAGTGTTTGATGGGACAGTGTAGAGGGAGCTTTACTCTGTATCTAACCCGTGCTGTACCTGCCCTGGGAGTGTTTGATGGGACAGTGTCGAGGGAGCTTTATTCTGTTACTAACCCGTGCTGTACCTGCCCTGGGAGTGTTTGATGGGACAGTGTAGAGGGAGCTTTACTCTGTATCTAACCCGTGCTGTACCTGCCCTGGGAGTGTTTGATGGGACAATGTAGAGGGAGCTTTACTCTGTATCCAACCCATGCTGTATCTACCCTGGGAGTGTTTGATGGGACAGTGTAGAGGGTGCTTTACTCTGTATCTAACCCGTGCTGTACCTGCCCTGGGAGTGTTTGATGGGACAGTGTAGAGGGAGTTTTACTCTGTATCTAACCCGTGCTGCAACTGCCCTGGGAGTGTTTGATGGGACAGTGCAGAGGGAGTTTTACTCTGTATCTAACCCGTGCTGTACCTGCCCTGGGAGTGTTTGATGGGACAGTGTAGAGGGAGTTTTACTCTGTATCTAACCCGTGCTGTACCTGCCCTGGGAGAGTTTGATGGGACAGTGTAGAGGGAGCTTTACTCTGTATCTAACCCCGTGCTGTACCTGCTCTGGGAGTGTTTGATGGGACAGTGTAGAGGGCGCTTCACTCTGTATCTAATCCGTGCTGTACCTGCCCTGGGAGTGTTTGATGGGACAGTGTAGAGGGAGCTTTACACTGTATCTAATCCATGCTGTACCTGCCCTGGGAGTGTTTGATGGGCCAGTGTAGAGGGAGCTTTACTCTGTATCTAATCCGTGCTGTACCTGCCCTGCAAGTGTTTGATGGGACAGTGTAGAGGGAGCTTTACTCTGTATCTAACTCGTGCTGTACCTGCCCTGGGAGTGTTTGGTGGGACAGTGTAGAGGGAGCTTTACTCTGTATTTACTCCGTGCTGTACCTGCCCTGGGAGTGTTTGATGGGACAGTGTAGAGGGAGCTTTACTCTGTATCTAACCCGTGCTGTACCTGCCCTGGAAGTGTTTGATGGGACAGTGTAGAGGGAGCTTTACTCTGTATCTAACCCATGCTGTACCTGCCCTGGGAGTGTTTGATGGGACAGTGCAGAGGGAGCTTTATACTGTATCTAACCCGTGCTGTACCTGCCCTGGGAGTGTTTGATGGGACAGTGTAGAGGGAGCTTTACTCTGTATCTAACCCGTGCTGTACCTGTCCCGGGAGTGTTTCATGGGACATGGTAGAGGGAGCTTTACTCTGTATCTAACCCGTGCTGTACCTGCCCTGGGAGTGTTTGATGGGGACAGTGTAGAAGGAGCTATACTCTGTATCTAACCCGTGCTGTACCTGCCCTGGGAGTGTTTGATGGGACAGTGTAGAGGGAGCTTTACTCTGTACCTAACTCGTGCTGTACCTGCCCTGGGAGTGTTTGATGGGGACAGTGTAGAGGGAGCTTTACTCTGTATCTAACCCGTGCTGTACCTGCCCTGGGAGTGTTTGATGGGACAGTGTAGAGGAAGCTTTACTCTGTTACTAACCCGTGCTGTACCTGCCCTGGGAGTGTTTGATGGGACAGTGTAGAGGGAGCTTTACTCTGTATCTAACCCGTGCTGTACCTGCCCTGGGAGTGTTTGATGGAACAGTGTAGAGGGAGCTTTACTCTGTATCCAACCCATGCTGTATCTACCCTGGGAGTGTTTGATGGGACAGTGTAGAGGGTGCTTTACTCTGTATCTAACCCGTGCTGTACCTGCCCTGGGAGTGTTTGATGGGACAGTGTAGAGGGAGTTTTACTCTGTATCTAACCCGTGCTGTACCTGCCCTGGGAGTGTTTGATGGGACAGTGCAGAGGGAGCTTTATACTGTATCTAACCCGTGCTGTACCTGCCCTGGGAGTGTTTGATGGGACAGTGTAGAGGGAGCTTTACTCTGTATCTAACCCGTGCTGTACCTGCCCCGGGAGTGTTTCATGGGACATGGTAGAGGGAGCTTTACTCTGTATCTAACCCGTGCTGTACCTGCCCTGGGCATGTTTGATGGGGACAGTGCAGAGGGAGCTTTACTCTGTATCTAACCCATGCTGTACCTGCCCTGGAAGTGTTTGATGGGGACAGTGTAGAGGGAGCTTTACTCTGTATCAAACCCGTGCTGTACCTGCCCTGGGAGTGTTTGATGGGACAGTGTAGAGGGAGCTTTACTCTGTATCTAACCCGTGCTGTACCTGCCCTGGGAGTGTTTGATGGGACAGTGTAGGGGGAGCTTTACTCTGTATCTAACCCGTGCTGTACCTGCCCTGGAAGTGTTTGATGGGACAGTGTAGAGGGAGCTTTACTCTGTATCTAACCCGTGCTGTACCTGCCCTGAAAGTGTTTGATGGGACAGTGTAGAGGGAGCTTTACTCTGTATCTAACCCGTGCTGTACCTGCCCTGGGAGTGTTTGATGGGACAGTGTAGAGGGAGCTTTACTCTGTATCTAACCCGTGCTGTACCTGCCCTGGGAGTGTTTGATGGGACAGTGTCGAGGGAGCTTTACTCTGTTACTAACCCGTGCTGTACCTGCCCTGGGAGTGTTTGATGGGACAGTGTAGAGGGAGCTTTACTCTGTATCTAACCCGTGCTGTACCTGCCCTGGGAGTGTTTGATGGGACAATGTAGAGGGAGCTTTACTCTGTATCCAACCCATGCTGTATCTACCCTGGGAGTGTTTGATGGGACAGTGTAGAGGGTGCTTTACTCTGTATCTAACCCGTGCTGTACTTTTCCTGGGAGTGTTTGATGGGACAGTGTAGAGGGAGTTTTACTCTGTATCTAACCCGTGCTGCACCTGCCCTGGGAGTGTTTGATGGGACAGTGCAGAGGGAGTTTTACTCTGTATCTAACCCGTGCTGTACCTGCCCTGGGAGTGTTTGATGGGACAGTGTAGAGGGAGTTTTACTCTGTATCTAACCCGTGCTGTACCTGCCCTGGGAGAGTTTGATGGGACAGTGTAGAGGGAGCTTTACTCTGTATCTAACCCCGTGCTGTACCTGCTCTGGGAGTGTTTGATGGGACAGTGTAGAGGGCGCTTCACTCTGTATCTAATCCGTGCTGTACCTGCCCTGGGAGTGTTTGATGGGCCAGTGTAGAGGGAGCTTTACTCTGTATCTAATCCGTGCTGTACCTGCCCTGCAAGTGTTTGATGGGACAGTGTAGAGGGAGCTTTACTCTGTATCTAACTCGTGCTGTACCTGCCCTGGGAGTGTTTGGTGGGACAGTGTAGAGGGAGCTTTACTCTGTATTTACTCCGTGCTGTACCTGCCCTGGGAGTGTTTGATGGGACAGTGTAGAGGGAGCTTTACTCTGTATCTAACCCGTGCTGTACCTGCCCTGGAAGTGTTTGATGGGACAGTGTAGAGGGAGCTTTACTCTGTATCTAACCCATGCTGTACCTGCCCTGGGAGTGTTTGATGGGACAGTGCAGAGGGAGCTTTATACTGTATCTAACCCGTGCTGTACCTGCCCTGGGAGTGTTTGATGGGACAGTGTAGAGGGAGCTTTACTCTGTATCTAACCCGTGCTGTACCTGTCCCGGGAGTGTTTCATGGGACATGGTAGAGGGAGCTTTACTCTGTATCTAACCCGTGCTGTACCTGCCCTGGGAGTGTTTGATGGGGACAGTGTAGAAGGAGCTATACTCTGTATCTAACCCGTGCTGTACCTGCCCTGGGAGTGTTTGATGGGACAGTGTAGAGGGAGCTTTACTCTGTACCTAACTCGTGCTGCACCTGCCCTGGGAGTGTTTGATGGGGACAGTGTAGAGGGAGCTTTACTCTGTATCTAACCCGTGCTGTACCTGCCCTGGGAGTGTTTGATGGGACAGTGTAGAGGAAGCTTTACTCTGTTACTAACCCGTGCTGTACCTGCCCTGGGAGTGTTTGATGGGACAGTGTAGAGGGAGCTTTACTCTGTATCTAACCCGTGCTGTACCTGCCCTGGGAGTGTTTGATGGAACAGTGTAGAGGGAGCTTTACTCTGTATCCAACCCATGCTGTATCTACCCTGGCAGTGTTTGATGGGACAGTGTAGAGGGTGCTTTACTCTGTATCTAACCCGTGCTGTACCTGCCCTGGGAGTGTTTGATGGGACAGTGTAGAGGGAGTTTTACTCTGTATCTAACCCGTGCTGTACCTGCCCTGGGAGTGTTTGATGGGACAGTGCAGAGGGAGCTTTATACTGTATCTAACCCGTGCTGTACCTGCCCTGGGAGTGTTTGATGGGACAGTGTAGAGGGAGCTTTACTCTGTATCTAACCCGTGCTGTACCTGCCCCGGGAGTGTTTCATGGGACATGGTAGAGGGAGCTTTACTCTGTATCTAACCCGTGCTGTATCTGCCCTGGGAGTGTTTGATGGGAGAGTGCAGAGGGAGCTTTACTCTGTATCTAACCCGTGCTGTACCTGCCCTGGGAGTGTTTGATGGGACTGTGTAGAGGGAGCTTTACTCTGTATCTAACCCGTGCTGTACCTGCCCTGGGAGTGTTTGATGGGACAGTGTCGAGGGAGCTTTACTCTATATCTAACCCGTGCTGTATCTGCCCTGGGCATGTTTGATGGGGACAGTGCAGAGGGAGCTTTACTCTGTATCTAACCCGTGCTGCACCTGCCCTGGGAGTGTTTGATGGGACAGTGTAGAGGGAGCTTTACTCTGTATCTAACCCATGCTGTACCTGCCCTGGGAGTGTTTGATGGGACAGTGCAGAGGGAGCTTTACTCTGTATCTAACCCGTGCTGTACCTGCCCCGGGAGTGTTTGATGGGACAGTGTAGAGGGAGCTTTACTCTGTATCTAACCCGTGCTGTACCTGCCCTGGGAGTGTTTGATGGGGACAGTGTAGAGGGAGCTTTACTCTGTATCTAACCCGTGCTGTACCTGCCCTGGGAGTGTTTGATGGGACAATGTAGAGGGAGCTTTACTCTGTATCTAACCCGTGCTGTACCTGCCCTGGGAGTGTTTGATGGGACAGTGTAGAGGGAGCTTTACTCTGTATCTAACCCATGCTGTACCTGCCCTGGGAGTGTTTGATGGGACAATGTAGAGGGAGCATTACTCTGTATCTAACCCGTGCTGTACCTGCCCTGGAAGTGTTTGATGGGGACAGTGTAGAGGGAGCTTTACTCTGTATCTAACCCGTGCTGTACCTGCCCTGGGAGTGTTTGATGGGACAGTGTAGAGGGAGCTTTACTCTGTATCTAACCCGTGCTGTACCTGCCCTGGGAGTGTTTGATGGGACAGTGTAGAGGGAGCATTACTCTGTATCTAACCCGTGCTGTACCTGCCCTGGAAGTGTTTGATGGGGACAGTGTAGAGGGAGCTTTACTCTGTATCTAACCCGTGCTGTACCTGCCCTGGGAGTGTTTGATGGGACAGTGTAGGGGGAGCTTTACTCTGTATCTAACCCGTGCTGTTCCTGCCCTGGGAGTGTTTGATGGGACAGTGTAGAGGGAGCTTTACTCTGTAACTAACCCGTGCTGTACCTGCCCTGGGAGTGTTTGATGGGACAGTGTAGAGGGAGCATTACTCTGTATCTAACCCGTGCTGTACCTGCCCTGGAAGTGTTTGATGGGGACAGTGTAGAGGGAGCTTTACTCTGTATCAAACCCGTGCTGTACCTGCCCTGGGAGTGTTTGATGGGACAGTGCAGAGGGTGTTTTACTCTGTATCTAACCCGTGCTGTACCTGCCCTGGGAGTGTTTGATGGGACAGTGTAGGGGGAGCTTTACTCTGTATCTAACCCGTGCTGTACCTGCCCTGGAAGTGTTTGATGGGACAGTGTAGAGGGAGCTTTACTCTGTATCTAACCCGTGCTGTACCTGCCCTGAAAGTGTTTGATGGGACAGTGTAGAGGGAGCTTTACTCTGTATCTAACCCGTGCTGTACCTGCCCTGGGAGTGTTTGATGGGACAGTGTAGAGGGAGCTTTATTCTGTATCTAACCCGTGCTGTACCTGCCCTGGGAGTGTTTGACGGGACAGTGTAGAGGGAGCTTTACTCTGTATCTAACCCGTGCTGTACCTGCCCTGGGAGTGTTTGATGGGACAGTGTAGAGGGAGCTTTACTCTGTAGCTAACCCGTGCTGTACCTGCCCTGGGAGTGTTTGATGGGACAGTGTAGAGGGAGCTTTACTCTGTATCTAACCTGTGCTGTACCTGCCCTGGGGGAGTGTTTGATGGGACAGCGTAGAGGGAGCTTTACTCTGTATCTAACCCGTGCTGTACATGCCCTGGGAGTGTTTGATGGGACAGTGTAGAGGGAGCTTTACTCTGTTACTAACCCGTGCTGTACCTGCCCTGGGAGTGTTTGATGGGACAGTGTAGAGGGAGCTTTACTCTGTATCTAACCCGTGCTGTACCTGCCCTGGGAGTGTTTGATGGGGCAGTGTAGAGGGAGCTTTACTCTGTATCCAACCCATGCTGTATCTACCCTGGGAGTGTTTGATGGGACAGTGTAGAGGGTGCTTTACTCTGTATCTAACCCGTGCTGTACCTGCCCTGGGAGTGTTTGATGGGACAGTGTAGAGGGAGTTTTACTCTGTATCTAACCCGTGCTGTACCTGCCCTGGGAGTGTTTGATGGGACAGTGTCGAGGGAGTTTTACTCTGTATCTAACCCGTGCTGTACCTGCCCTGGGAGTGTTTGATGGGACAGTGTAGAGGGAGTTTTACTCTGTATCTAACCCGTGCCGTTCCTGCCCTGGGAGAGTTTGATGGGACAGTGTAGAGGGAGCTTTACTCTGTATCTAACCCCGTGCTGTACCTGCTCTGGGAGTGTTTGATGGGACAGTGTAGAGGGCGCTTCACTCTGTATCTAATCCGTGCTGTACTGCCCTGGGAGTGTTTGATGGGACAGTGTAGAGGGAGCTTTACACTGTATCTAATCCATGCTGTACCTGCCCTGGGAGTGTTTGATGGGCCAGTGTAGAGGGAGCTTTACTCTGTATCTAATCCGTGCTGTACCTGCCCTGCAAGTGTTTGATGGGACAGTGTAGAGGGAGCTTTACTCTGTATCTAACTCGTGCTGTACCTGCCCTGGGAGTGTTTGGTGGGACAGTGTAGAGGGAGCTTTACTCTGTATTTACTCCATGCTGTACCTGCCCTGGGAGTGTTTGATGGGACAGTGTAGAGGGAGCTTTACTCTGTATCTAACCCGTGCTGTACCTGCCCTGGAAGTGTTTGATGGGACAGTGTAGAGGGAGCTTTACTCTGTATCTAACCCATGCTGTACCTGCCCTGGGAGTGTTTGATGGGACAGTGCAGAGGGAGCTTTATACTGTATCTAACCCGTGCTGTACCTGCCCTGGGAGTGTTTGATGGGACAGTGTAGAGGGAGCTTTACTCTGTATCTAACCCGTGCTGTACCTGCCCCGGGAGTGTTTCATGGGACATGGTAGAGGGAGCTTTACTCTGTACCTAACTCGTGCTGTACCTGCCCTGGGAGTGTTTGATGGGGACAGTGTAGAGGGAGCTTTACTCTGTATCTAACCCGTGCTGTACCTGCCCTGGGAGTGTTTGATGGGACAGTGTAGAGGGGAGAAGCTTTTACTCTGTTACTAACCCGTGCTGTACCTGCCCTGGGAGTGTTTGATGGGACAGTGTAGAGGGAGCTTTACTCTGTATCTAACCCGTGCTGTACCTGCCCTGGGAGTGTTTGATGGGACAGTGTAGAGGGAGCTTTACTCTGTATCCAACCCATGCTGTATCTACCCTGGGAGTGTTTGATGGGACAGTGTAGAGGGTGCTTTACTCTGTATCTAACCCGTGCTGTACCTGCCCTGGGAGTGTTTGATGGGACAGTGTAGAGGGAGTTTTACTCTGTATCTAACCCGTGCTGTACCTGCCCTGGGAGTGTTTGATGGGACAGTGCAGAGGGAGCTTTATACTGTATCTAACCCGTGCTGTACCTGCCCTGGGAGTGTTTGATGGGACAGTGTAGAGGGAGCTTTACTCTGTATCCAACCCGTGCTGTACCTGCCCCGGGAGTGTTTCATGGGACATGGTAGAGGGAGCTTTACTCTGTATCTAACCCGTGCTGTATCTGCCCTGGGAGTGTTTGATGGGAGAGTGCAGAGGGAACTTTACTCTGTATCTAACCCGTGCTGTACCTGCCCTGGGAGTGTTTGATGGGACTGTGTAGAGGGAGCTTTACTCTGTATCTACCCCGTGCTGTACCTGCCCTGGGAGTGTTTGATGGGACAGTGTAGAGGGAGCTTTACTCTATATCTAACCCGTGCTGTACCTGCCCTGGGCATGTTTGATGGGGACAGTGCAGAGGGAGCTTTACTCTGTATCTAACCCGTGCTGTACCTGCCCTGGGAGTGTTTGATGGGACAGTGTAGAGGGAGCTTTACTCTGTATCTAACCCATATTGTACCTGCCCTGGGGGAGTGTTTGATGGGACAGTGTAGAGGGAGCTTTACTCTGTATCTAACCCGTGCTGTACCTGCCCTGGGAGTGTTTGATGGGTCAGTGTAGAGGGAGCTTTACTCTGTTACTAACCCGTGCTGTACCTGCCCTGGGAGTGTTTGATGGGACAGTGTAGAGGGAGCTTTACTCTGTATCTAACCCGTGCTGTACCTGCCCTGGGAGTGTTTGATGGGACAGTGTAGAGGGAGCTTTACTCTGTATCCAACCCATGCTGTATCTACCCTG